>NW_024082029.1:0-132960 GCF_003009895.1 Hyaena hyaena | reverse complement strand
AATAAAATGGAAGCATCCAATGCATTGATTGAAGAGGTAAAAAGGAGAATAAGTGATATAGAAGACACAATTATAGAAACAGAGGAAGCTGACAAAAAGATAAACTGATCCAGGAACACAAAAGGAGAGATCGAGAATTGAGTGATATAAGCAAAGGAAACAATATCCATCTCATAGGAATTCCAGAAGAGAAAGGGAAAGGCACTGAGGAATCCTTGAACAAATTATAGCAGAGAACTTCCCCAATCTGGGGAAGGAAACAGACACTGAAATCCAAAAGGCACAGAGAACTCCCCTCAGACGTAACTTGAATCGATCTTCTCCATGACATATCATAGTGAAACTGGCAAAATCTAAGGACAAAGAGAGAATTTTGAAACAGCTAGGAATAAAAGGGCCCTAACATAGAAAGGGAAACCTATCAGAGTGGTGACAGACCTATCTACTGAAACTTGGCAGGCCACAAAGGAATAGCAGGAAATCTTCAATGTGATGAACAGAAAAAATATGCAGCCAAGAATCCTCTATCCAGCAAGTCTATCACTCAAAATAGAAGGAGAGATAAAAGTCTTTCCAAATGAACAAAAATTGAGAGAATTCATCACCACTAAACCAACCCTACAAGAAATCCTGAGGGAGAATCTATGAGGGAAATGTTGCAAGGAATGTAAGGTACCAGAGACTCCACCACAAGGATAAATCCTATAAAAAGCACAAGGACCTTAAACCCATATTTTTCAATAATAACACTGAACGTTAATGGGCTAACTGCTCTAATCAAAAGACATAGGGTAGCAGAATGGATAAAAAACCAAAATCCATCTATTTGCTGTTTGCAACACATTTTAGACCTGAGGACACCTTCAGATTGAAAGTAAGGGGATGGAGAAATATATATCATGCTACTGGAAGTCAAAAGAAAGCCAGAGTAGCTATACTTACATCAGACAAACTAGACTTTCAAGTAAAGGCAGTAAAAAGGGATGAAGAAGGTCATTATATAATAATTACAAGGTCTATCCATCAGGAAGAGCTAACAATTATAAATGTCTATAAATGAATATGGAAGCACCCAAATACATAAATCACAAACAGAAACAATCTTATGGATAAGAATGTGCTATTAGCAGTGTGCTTTAATGCTCCACTCACAACAATGGATAGATGATCTAGACAGAAAATCACTAAAGAAATAATGGACTTGAATGACACATTGGACCAGATGGATCTGACAGATATATTTGGAACTCTACATCCTGAGGCCATGGAATTCACTTTCTTCTCAAGTGCACATGGATCATTCTCCAAGATAGATCACATACTGGGACATAAAGCAGCCCTCAATAAATATAAAAGAACTGAAATCATACCATGCACACTCTCAGATCATAATGCTTTGAAACTTGAAATCAATCACAGGAAGAAGTCTGGAAAACCTCCAAAAACATGGAGCTTAAAGAACACCCTACTAAAGAACAAATGGGCCAATCAGGCAATTAGAGAGGAAATTAAAAAATATAGGGAAACAAATGAAAATGAAAACACAACAATCCAAAATCTATGGGATGCGGCAAAGGCAGTCCTAAGAGGAAAGTACATTGCATTCCAGGCCTATTTCAAGAAATTAGAAAAAGCAGAAGTACAAAATCTAACAGCTCACCTAAAGCAACTAGAGGGAGAGCAACAAGAGCAACCCAAACCCAGTAGAAGAAGAGAAATAATAAAAATTAGGGCAGAAATAAACAATATAGAACCCTAAAAAACAGTTGAACAGATCAATGAAACCAAGAGTTGGTTTTTTGAAAAAATAAACAAAATTGACAAACCTCTAGCCAGGCTTCTCAAACAGAAAAGAGAGAGCACTCAAAAAAACCAAATCATGAATGAAAATGGACTTATTAAAACCAACCCCTCAGAAATACAAGCAATTATCAGGGAATACTATGAAAAATTGTATGCCAACGAACTGGATGACTTAGAAGAAATGGACAAATTCCTAAACACACACTCACTACAAAAATTCACATGGGAAGAGATAGAAAATCTGAACAGACCCATAACTAGTGAGGAAATCGAATCACTTATCAAAATTCTCCCAAAAAATAAGAACCCTGGACCAGATGGCTTCCCTGGGGAATTCTATCAGACATTTAAAACAGAATTAGTACCAATTCTTCTCAAGCTATTCCAAAAAATGGAAATGGAGGGAAAACTTCTGGACTCATTCTACAAAGCAAGACTCCTCCATAACCTTTATAAATAGTGATTGAGATGCTTATCCTATGGGAAAGAAAGTATCTTTAGCATACCAGACAAAGTTTTTAGCACAAAAAGGGTGAAGTTACTTCTTTTAAGGTGAAAGTATCAAGAAAAACAGGTTTTCCAGGAAACACCTTTGCTCCCATAATGACTAAAGTAGTTCCTCAATAGGTTCCTTCACAGGGAGCAATCAGCATATACAAGGCCAGAAAATACTCCAAGCAGAAACCAATGGGTAAGGGTGGATATCTGCCCTTAACTCTAAATTAGGCTCTTTGTCTCAGGGCCAGACTCAGGCCCCTTTTATTATGTTAAGTCTTGGATCTGCAAGGCCCTTAGGAAGAGCCTTTATCTGAAATCTCTTTGGAAAAGGCCGGGATATGCTTTTCCTTAGGAGCAATCTGTGTGGGGAATATCGGTCTGATCTGGAATATTGTGAGGCCTGGTCAATACCAGCAGCCTCATTTCCAACATGAGCCAGTAGTAGCAGAAGGAGATACCAGTTTTCATTTCTCATGGCAGGAGCTGTGCAAAGGCTGCCTTATCCTTGCTTTGACTGCCATCCGAAAGGCCGGTGCGGCTCCCAGCAGAAACTAGATCATTTTCTCACACCATCCATAAAAATAAACTCAAAATGGGTAAAGGACCTGAATGTGAGACAGGAAACAATCAAAACCCTAGACGAGAAAGCAGGAAACAATCTCCTTGACCTCAACTGCAGCAATTTCTTATTTGACACATTCTCAAAGGCAAGGTAATCAAGCAAAAATGAACTATTGGGACCTCATCAAGATAAAAAGCTTCTGCACGGCAAAGGAATCAATAAAACCAATAGGCAACCAAAAAGATAGTTGCAAATGACACATCAGATAAAGGACTAGTATCCAAAATCTATAAGAAACTCCCCCGGGGGCGCCTGGGTGGCTTAGTCGGTTAAGCGTCCGACTTTCGCTTAGGTCATGATCTCGCGGTTCGTGGGTTCGAGCCCCCCGTCGGGCTCTGTGCTGACTGCCAGCTCAGAGCCTGGAGCCTGTTTCAGTCTATGACTCCCTCTCTCTCTGACCCTCCCCTGCTCATGCTGTCTCTCTCTCTCTCTCCTAGAAATAAAAAAAAAAAAAAAAAATTAAAAACATAAAAAAAAAAAAGAAACTCCCCCGAAAAAACAAATGATCCAGTGAAGAAATGGGCAGAAGATATGAACAGACATTTCTCCAAAGAGGACATCCAGATGGCCAACAGATACATGAAACGATGCCCAGCATCCCTCCTCATGAGGGAAATACAAATCAAAACCACACTGAGATAGCACCTCACACCAGTCAGAGTCGCTAAAATGAACAAATCAGGGGACTCTAGATGCTGCCGAGGATGTGGAGAAATGGGCACCCTCCTACACTATTGGTGGGAATGTAAACTGGGGCTACCCCTCTGGAAAACAGTGTGGAGATTCCTCAAAAAATTAACAATAAAACTCCACTATGACCCAGCAATAGCACTGCTAGGAATTTACCCAAGGGATACAGGAGTGCTCATGCACAAGGGCACATGTACCCCAATGTTCATAGCAGCACTCTCAACAAGAGCCAAAACATGGAAAGAGCCTAAGTGTCCATCAGTGGATGAATGAATCAAGAAGATGTGGTTTACCTATACAACGGAATACTACATGGCAATGAGAAAGAATGAAATCCGGCCATGTGTAGCAACATGGATGGAACTTGAGGGTTTCACGCTGAGCGAAATAAGTCAGGCAGAGAAGGACAGATACCATATGTTTGCACATATAGGTGTATTAGGAGGAACTTAATGGAGGACCATTGGCAAGAAGAAGGGGAAAATAATTGGGGAGAGGGAGGGAGGCAAACCATGAGAGATTCTTGAATGCTTAGAACACACTGAGGGCTGATGGGAGTGGGGGAGAGGGGAAGGGAGGTAATGGGCATGGAGGAGGGCACTTGTGGAGATGAGCACTGGATGTTATACGGAAACCAACTTGCCAATAAACTATTAAAAAATAAATATTCTCAAAAATACATTAAGGAAATTCAAAAAAAGCAATCTCATGGAAACATTTGCAAAAGCACTGAAGAATGAGAGTAGCAGAGATTTTCCCGGTGACCCACAGTCACCAGGAAGATATGGTCCAGATTATTCAGCCCTGTGTTGTTGTTACGTTGTGGTTGAATCATTCATATTCTTTGAACTCTAATAAAAAACTCTTATATAAAAACAACAACCCAAAAAATAGTATGGTATTAGTGCAAACCAGACACATAGGTCAATTAAACAGAATAGAAAGACTAGAAATAAGCCAACATTTACATAGTCAATTAATTTACAACAAAAACATAATATAAAATTGAAAAGGATAGTCTATTCACTAAATAGTGTTGGGAAACTGAATAGCCACATGCAAAAGAATGACACTGAACTATTATCTTCACAGAAACTAATTCAAATGGATTAAAGACTTGAATGTAGTACCTGAAATCACAGAACTCCTAAAAGAAAACAGTAAGATTTTTTAGATAAGTCTTAGTGATGGATTTTTGTATTTGACACCTTAAAAGCAATGGCAGCAAATGCAGGAAAAAAACCCCCAAAAAACAAATGAGACTACATTAGTTTATAAACTCCTGCACAGCAATGAAAACATCCATAAAGTGAAAAGGCATCCTATGGAATAGGAGAATATATTTGCAATTCATATATCTAAGACTTTAATATGAACTAGGGAAGAAAAAACAAGTCATATAATTCAAAGCAAAAATGTAATGATCTAGTTTTTAAAAAATGGATAGAGGATCTGAATAGACATTTTTCCAAAGATGACAAATATCTAACAAGCACATGAAAATATGTTAAAAATCACCAGTCATTAGGGAAATGCACATCAAAACTACAATGAGATATCACCAGTTTGAATGGCTAGTATCAAAAGAAGTAACAAGTGTTGGCAAGGATGAGGAGAAAAAGAAATACTTATAGACTTCTGGTGGGAATGTAAGTTGTTAAAGCTACAATGGACACAGTATGAGGTTCCACAAATGATTAAAAAATAGAACTCCCAGATGATCCAGCAATTCTACTACTTAGTGTTTTCATTTTCTTCAGGTAAATACTAACTCAAAAAGATCTATGCACATTCATGTTCATTGCAATATTCTTTACAACAGCCAAAATATGGAAGCAATCTAAATATCCACTGGTGGATGAATGGCTAAAGAAAACATGTTATATACATATGTATATACACATGGGCACATGCATACACAAAATGGACAATGTTTAGACAAATCTTGACACTTGTGACAAGGATGGACCTTCAGGACATTATATTAAGTGAAATAATTCAGATCAAGAGGGATGTCCACTCATATGTGGAATGTCAACAGCAGAAACAAAAAGCTCGTAGGTACAGAAAATGGGATTGAAAGATATAGAAGTCAAAGAGTATAAACTTCCAGTTATAAAATAAATGTCGTGACATGCTGTATAGTCAATATTAACCTTTCCACACTTGAAAGTTCCTACAAAAACATTTGTAGGCAATATTTGACATTCCACAACAAAACCTCTAATATTCTTTCAATCATTGTGACAATAAAAAAAATCCTATATTTTCAGTCACCTCCCTAGTTTTGGTACTACTACTTTTAATGAAAGAAGATAGTTAAAAGGATAATAAACAAAAAAAACTTTTGTTCTGAAAAGAGTAAAGAATACATTTTGGAAGAATTAAGGAATATAGAAAAAAATAGATGAACTTCATGGGAAACTGCATATTTTAAAGCCAATGAATCCTATTTTTAAAAAATAACAAAAGGTACACGCATTAAAAATATGCACTTTGAGGCACCTCTGACTTTGGCTTAGGTCTTATCTCACAGTTCATGAGTTTGAGCCCACTTTGGGTCCTCTGTCCTCCTTTCTGCTTCTCCGCCAGTCATGCTCTCTCAAAAATAAAACATATATAGACACACACACACATACTTAGACTTAATCTCTTTTAAAAAAAGAATGCTGAAAAGACCTAAGTGTTAATGATTACTGGGTTAGAAAAGTCAATGGTAACTCAAAAAGATCCAACAGAATCAGAAAAAGGAGAGATCTCATGGGAAGCCTGGAATAAATAAACCAGCGAACTAAGACTTAAAAAAAAAAAAAGTGTCATTTACTCTGTCAAGTTGCACATAGAAGATTAACAAGAAAGCCAATTGGGAAACCACTGTTTAAAGATCGGGACAACTATAGAATAAGGTTACATACAATTTGGATATCTAAACATCTTAAATACTGAAATAATTATTGAGTAAATTTCAAGGTGAGTCAGTTATTAAAATGCTGTTTTGTGCCCTGGGGAAAGTTCTTAAGAAATTTATGGATTAGGAATCTAAGAGAAGCTAAAGGAATGATGTAAAACTAAAGGGAAACAGTCAAGGCCACAATTAGTAGAAACAAATCCTAGGCTAGACAGGAGAATGAGAGAATTACCTCTAGATGGAATAACTATACCCAGGAGAGGGAAGATCTTTTGAATGATAAGTGGTAGTTCATGGCCAGGCCAGCTGTAAGTATGACAAATGCATAGGAAATAAAGAAGCTTTAACTGAGATGATAAAAGAACCCTTAAATACTGATATGGCCTATCATCCAGCCTATTGGTATGAAAGGTAAGCCGATCTTTGTTGTTCTTTGTATTTCTGATCTGTTTACTCAGAGCAGATGACATTTATCATTGAACTTTAAGTACATGTCTATTAGGACTGCAGGAAACACTGGGGAGCTGTGTTCACATTTTATATATGATGTGCATTGCTTGCTAATGTTTTAGTAGTTAATCAAAGTAAAGATAAACCAAATCTGAGTAGTCAGTCTTCTAACTTTGCTCATAATGAATGCTCTCTGCTAATGCACAACTCATGTTTTAAATCCTTTTGCCAATTCTATATGGTTGAATTTGGTGACATATACTGGAATGCTAAAAGTACTAGCATGTTTAAGTATCAAAATAGAAAGCAGGAATGTAAATAAATGGAACCAAAAAGGTAAACAGCCTTTCCAAGGAGGAGAAATAGGTAGAATAAATCTGAATCAATTCAGGGGCTTTGGGAAACTGATGATAGTCATGAATTATTGGATGGGTCAGAATACTGTGACTGGGGTTATTCACATTACAAAGCTATGCATGTTGCCAGTAGAATTAATTATCTGCTATACACGTAAATTACTCTCAGGAGAATCAGAGGTTTTAGAATTGGTTATGACTCTACTTGTATAATGATAAAACTGATTTGAGAGAGAGCAGACTAGTCCTTTGGTTTTGGTACTTTGCTAGGTACAAGAGTACCTCATATCCAGGGGATGGGGAACAAGTAGAATCTATGGGACTTCTTTCTTGATACTGGGGTTAAAGTCACCCTTTCTAAGACTGAGAAATCTGAGAGGTTGTTAATTCTGGGGCTACCAGTTGAAAGAAGCCAATTTAATTCTGCATATTGAATAAGTATATTTGTGACATCCCTTTAGCCTAATAAAATGCTAGGAATATGAATTAAGAATTATCAAAGATTTGAGCAATAGACAAATTGATAGAGGTTGAATCATGTCCTACCTATCTCTTGTACTTTCACAATTATTAAATCTCTGAGAAGGTAGGAGAGATTTCAGATGAATATTTTAGGTAGTTTTATATCCCTATCATGGATAATTTGTATTATTTCTGTATGACTATAAACCTAGCCATGTTTTACTTAGAAGGGTCCCTTTGGAAAACAGATCATACAGTTATCACACAAGTATACAGGATATAAAGCAAATATCAAACTCAATTGATCCCATGGTAGCCAGAGAATTTTTATAAAGTTCATAAAAATGATAAATTTTTATAAAAGGGAAAAGTATTTAGATTTAGAAAATAAATTTGGTATGTGACCCTGAAAGAGTTATGGCAGTACAAAATTGCATTTTGGGGGCAAGTTATACAGTGGATATTCTCCAAATTGTCTTATGTGTGTCAGGAAATTTCAATAGATATATGAGAAGACCATGAAGTATAAAATTATCTTATTGGAGTGCCTGGATGGCTTAGTGAGTTGGGCGTCCGACTTCTGCTCAGGTCATAATCTCACAGTCCATAAATTCGAGCCCTGCATCAGGCTCTGTGCTGACAGCTCAGAGCCTGGATCCTGCTTCAGATTCTGTGTCTGCCCCTTTCCCACCTGCACTCTGTCTCTCTTTCTCTCAAATATAAATAAATATTAAAAGATTTTTAAATAAGTAAATTTATTAACACCCACATCAAAGGATAACAATAAAAAATAACTATATTAAGGACTTAAAGATGGTTCTTTGGGGGGCGCCTGGGTGGCTCAGTTGGTAAAGCGTCCGACTTCGGCTCAGGTCATGATCTCACGATTCGTGGGTTCGAGCCCCACGTCAGGCTCTGTGCTGACAGCTCAGAGCCTGGAGCTTGTTTCAGATTCTGTTTCCCTCTCTCTCTGACCCTCCCCTACTCACACTGTCTCTGTCTCTCTCTCTCTCAAAAATAAATAAAAAACATTAAAGAAAAAAAAAGATGGTTCTTTGGAAGTAAATGGGAAAGAGGCAGGTAATAGCTGAGAATTAACTATCCCACACACTCCCCTAGAGGAAAAATGATAAATCAGGGCAAGGCCAAGTTAATTAGGTCACTGTTTAGGCCAGCAGTAAAATATCTACTGCTGTTTCTGTTTTTACTAGATTCTGCCAGGGTCTTAAATACAACATAATGAAATAACTCTTCCTAAAGACCCAGGTTATATATGATTCTAACATTGGACAGTCCATTGAAGAATAAGAGAAGGCAGCTTTCTTGGGCAAGTGTATATGCTTTCCAGAACCAAAATATCCCTCAACTGAGACACTCCAATGCTTATTTCTTTAGATGCACAGGATGTTAAAGAACAGGCCTTTAGATAGGACTTAAAGACTAAGCTATCTTTCCTCAGTTTTTTATTAACAAGATTGATATTCTAGTCTCTTTATGCATCTTTATCTGACTTAGATTTCACTGGCATACTTATTACATCCTCTCAAATTCAACATTAGCCCATATATTTTTAAATCCTTGTGTCTAGAGTATTTGTCATATACTAGCCACAGTGCCCAGTATAGGATATGCAATACAGTAATGTTTGTTGGGATAATGCATTTATTTTAGTACATTTTAATTATTTTAATCCTTATAATAGTTTTCTAGATGGGGTATGAAAACCCTGTTTTAACAAAATGGAAACCTGTGGTTTCAAAGGTTAAATGACTTGGAATTAAATCCATGGCTGTTCCCAATTTTTATCCCTCTTCCCTATGCCTGACTTTGTCTCCACAAAGAAAGGAATCAAGATCATCATCTTTGTAAATAACCCAGCAATTACATTGTAATTGGAGATAAACTAAACAGACAGGTTGAGAAACATTTTGGAAAGTGTTCTATTTTGTTGTTAAGTTTTCATTTTAATTCCATTTAGTTAACATACAGCATTATATTAGTTTCAGGTGTATATTTTGGAAAGCCTTAACACCAGATTAAGAAGTCTGAAATGATGTTGATTAGTCATTGGAAACATTTTGAGGTGAATCACATGATTATGTAACTTAGAAGGTGGTAAACTGAAGTTTAGAGACCATTTGGAAGGCTGATACATACTATTCTGTTGCATGATGTTATAGAAGCCTAAATTAGGTCGATGACAGTATAAATGGAAAATGATCAGAGATTTAGGATATTTTTAAATTAAGAAATATTAAAAATACTGTACGTGTATTATTAATTTTACTTTGGATTTCCATTCTGTCTTTTTTACCAAAAAAGTCCATCCAAGTAATTATACAGTCCCAGATTACCCATAAAACACCTAACAGATGCCAGTAAGTGATCCATTTACTCACTATAAATTTGTGAGTGGAATCATGGAGTAATGTCATTTCTCAAAGGCAAACCCAGTGCTCCCACTTGTAAAGTGGTGCCAAAATTATAGTTTAACAACAGTTTAAAATTAACATGAACCATTAATCTTCTCTCTCCTTAAGGCACCACTTTGATTTTACTACTCCTCTGCTGGAAAGCTGTCCAAGGTCCCCATTATCTTCCAAAACCCATAATTCCTTCATCAAAATGTGAGCCGAACTGGACTCTTATCCCTATTAATTCTACTCCCTTTTACAAAATTGATAAAACTGATTTTTAAAAAAAGGATCAACATATTGTATTCTACACCCAACTTTTATCTTCATATCTTTGCTAATAGGATCCTATTTTTAGTCCTAGACCTGAAGTAAATCTGCCCAGATTTGAATCTCTGAGAACTTGAGCAAATTCTAGGATTTCCTTGTGCCTGATTTCTTTATTCTTCCTTTCATTGTTTTTAATTTGTAAGTATTAAATAGGTATTATATAGTGAGACATGACAATGTCTGAGTTCAGATATTACCTATTAGTAATACTGTTATTTTGACTAGTAGGTCTGATTCACTTCAAAGAAGTAATATTACTTGGGGTGCCTGTGTGGCTCAGTTGGTTAAGATTCTGACTTTGGCTCAGATCATGATCTCACAGTCCATGGGTTCAACCCCTGCATAGGGATCTGTGCTGATAGCTCAGAGCCTAGCCCCTGGTTCAGATTCTGTGTTTTTCCCTCTTTCTCTCTCTGCCCCTCCTCCTCTTGTGCATGTGCTCTCTGTCTCTCAAAAATAATAAACATTAAGAAAAAGAAGTAATATTTCTTGAAGTACAGAAACTATAAAATTCCTTTGAATGTTTTGCAACTGATTTAACTAAATTATTATTGATATCATAACTTTTATTGTGAGGTATTTGGAACAAGAGAAGGACATGACTAATTCATTTAGATTTTGAGCAGCTGAAGATATCAGATCTGTTTTTTCCAAGCAACTAGTCAGTGTGTCAGAGGGAATTCCATTCTAATAGCTAGTTAAGATATATGAAGAAATATGAATGCTAACTCCTGAGGTCTTTATTCCTGTTGTCTAGGAAGCATAAAGGCACATCCTAGGTGATATAAATTTACTCCTCCTGACTTGACAATTTTATATCAGAAATGAAATCCAGTAGCTCATCCTAATTAATAGCTAATATCACTAAAGATATTCTATGAGCAATTCCTCTAGGAAGTATAGTAAGTAAACCAATAAATATGTAAGGATTTTTATTATCAGACTATCTAAAGGATAATTTATTGAAGATAACTGATAAATCTTGAGTAATATTATAAATTACATACTGGGATCTAGGTGCTGATGGAGATCCTCCCTCTTGGCACACTTTCAACTATAGAAAGACAATAAAAATACAGTAACTGTCTCATTTAAAGTAAAAAAAAAAAAAAAAAAGCTTGCTGTTTCAACTCTTAACTACTGAGAACACAGTGATGTTTACCAGAGGGGAAGTAGATGGGGGAGAATGAAATAGATGATGAAGATTAAGTAGTGCACTTGTCATGAGGAGCACTGGGTGATGTATGGAATTGTTGAATCATCATACATTCACCTGAAACTAATATAACACTGTATGTTAAATATATTGGAATTAAAATACAAAAAAAAGCAAAATATGTTTAAAAAGCTTGCTGTTTCATGATGTTAATGTTGGTGTTTGCATTCTTATTCTACATTAGGTCTAGTAGGACCTAATTCATCCATTTTGCTTTTTTTTTTTTTTTTTTTTTTTTTGCTTATTTTGTGCCATAGACAAAATTATGTCAAGAAGTTAGGTGCTATGCAGGCATTAATAAGAGACCTACATTTTAGGCTATAAATCAATTCTACATAAACAAATATTTGCATTCTGAGATTAAGTTGGCAGAGAATGCATGTGAACATCTTTACAAATGTAGCAAAAGATGATGATGGCTATTTATTTGATGTATTGGAAGAATATTTTTATTTTATTATTATTTTTTAACATTTATTTACTTTTGAGAGACAGAGACAGATCATGGGCAGGGCAGGGGCAGAGAGAGAGGGACACACAGAGTCATAAGTAGGCTCCAAGCTCTGAGCTGTCAGCACAGAGCCTGATGTGGGGTTTGAACCCATGAACTTTGAGATCATGACTAAGTCGAATTCGGACACTCAACCGACTGAGCCACCCAGGCGCCCAAGGAAGAATATTTTTAAAAGAATTAATACTTTTGAAAAAAATATTTGTTTATAATAAGTAGTTTGAAAATATAGAAAGATCATGTAGATGCTGACTGAGAGCCTCTCTCTTGGCACACTTTCAACTATAGAAAGGCAATAAAAATACAGCAAGTTGCCTGATAGTCACAAAGATTTAAGAGACAACCAAGAGCTCTAAGGTTCATCTCTTACATAAGGCCACTCTTTGAAGACTGGGAGATGTGACTGTTTTTTCTAATGTGTATAAATTAACATAGATAGTAAAAAAAAAAAAAGTGAAGAAATAGAGGAATGTGTTTTAGATGAAAAAAAAAGATAAAACCTCGGAAAAAGGAACTAAATGAAATGAAGAACAATGGTCATACAGATGATCACTGAGCTTGGGAAAATGGAAAAATAAGTGTAAACATCAACAAAGAGAAAATAAAATATGAAACAGAAGTCACAAGAGTTTGAGGTGCCTGGGTGTCCTGGTTGAGTGACCAACTTTGGCTCAGGTCATGATTTCACAGTTTATGGGTTCAAGCTCCCTATTGGGCTTTGCACTGACAGCACAGAACCTGCTCTGGGTTCTGTGTCTCCCACTCTCTCAAAAATAAACATTAAAAAAATATCCACAAGAGTTAAAGATTATAAATGAACTGAAAAATACAGTAGAGGAGTTCAACAGATTGAATGACAGAAGAAAAAGTCAATGAACTCAAACATTACAGTGGAACTCTCCAATAAGAGCAGCAAAAAGGAAAAGGAATGAAGTGAAGATAGCATAAGGGACTTATGAGACAACATCAAGCTAACAACTGTTTTCATTATAGGGGCCCAAAATGGAGAAAAGAGAAATGGGGCAGAACATTTACTTGAAATAATGGCTGAAAACCTCCCTATCCTAAGGAAGGAAATAAAAATGCAGATCCAGATAGCTCAGAGAGTTTCAAATGAGATGAGCCCAAAGAGACACATTATACTTAAAAACAAGGAGGGATGCTTAATAAGTTTTCTCTCTTGTTACTTTTAGAAACACGGGAACCCCCATATGACTATCAGATTGTCCTACAGAAACTGTGCAGGCCAGAATGAAGTGATATAATATATTGGAATGCTAGGGAAAAAACAAAAACAAAAACAAAAGTGTCTGCCAAACAAAATATCCTAGCCAGCAAAATTATTCATCAGAATTTAAGAAGAGCTAAATAGTTGTCTAGAAAGCAAAAGCTCAATTATTCATTAGCACTAGACTGGATTTGCCAGAAATGTTAAAGGGACTTCTTTGAGCTGAAATGCAGAGAAAACACTCAATAACAGGAAAACATATGAAAGTGTAAGTCTTACTGGTAAAGGAAAATACAGAGTAAAATTCAGAATAATCTCATATTGTAAACATGGTACATTAGTCACTTATAAAGCTAGTATGAATAAAAAACAAAAGTAATGAAGATAATTATAACTACAATAATTAGTAAAGGAATATACAAGTTAAAATAAATTATGACATCAAAAACTTAAGCATGAGGGAGGAATAAAAATGTAGAGCTTAGCATATAACCATCTTAAATTGTTAGAAACAAAACATAGACTGTATTAAGTTGTTTTATGTAAACCCCATGGTGAGCACAAAACAAAAACTTATACTAAATATACAAAAGATAGAGGAATCTAAGCATACCACTACAGAATATTATCATCACAAAGGAAGAGAGCAGCAGCAGATAAAAGGAACAGAGGAACCACATAAAGGTCATAAAACAATTAACAAAAGGCAGTAAGTCCCTGCCTACCAATAATTACTTTAAATGGATTAAATTCTCCAATCAAAAGACAGAGGGGCTGAATGGATTAAAAACCACAACCCATCTATATACCACCTAAAAAAGACTCACTTAAGATATAAAGTCACACACAGAATGTAAGTGAAGGGATAGAAAATGATATTCCCTGTAAATAAAAATCAAAGGAGCCGGAGTAACTATACTAATATCAGACAAAATAGACTTTAAGACAAACACTATATAAGAGGCATAGAACATTATATAATAAGAGGTCAATATGAAAGAGAATATAATATTTGTAAATATGCACCCAATACAGAAGCACCTAAATATATAAAGGAAATATTAACAGATCTGAAGAGAGAAATAGACTGTAATACAATAATAGTAAGGGACTACAGTACCCTTTAATCAATGAATAGAATATTCAGACAGAGGATCAATAACAAAATATGGTCTTAAATGACATAAATCAGATAAAGTTAACAGCCATATACAGAATGTTCTATTAAAAATTAACAATACACATTTTTCTTAAGCAAACATGTAACATTCTTCAGAATAAAGCATATGTTAAGACCACAAGACAAGTCAAACCAGACATTGCCAACAAACTACAGGCAAATATCTCTGATGAACATAGACACAAAAATTTCTACAAAATATTAGCAAACCTAATTCAAAAATACAAATAATACATCAAAAGGATCATACATCCTGATGAAACAATTATTCCAGCTTCAATGTTTACACATCAATGTGATACACCACCTTAATAAACAAAGAATTAAAATTCTGATTCTCTCAATAGATGCAGGAAAAGCATTTGACAAAATTCAATATCCATTTATGATAAAAGCTCTCAAGGTAGATAAAAGGAATATATCTCAATATTAAAAACCATAAATGACAAGCCCACAGCTGACATCATACCTGATGGTGAAAAGCTAAAAGCATTTCCTCTAAGAACAGAAACAAGACAGGTATGCCTACTCCTGCCACTTTTATTCAACATAGTATTAGAAGTCTAAGCCAGAGCAATTAGTCAAGAAAAATAAAAGTAATCCAAATTGGGAAGGAAGTAGTAAAACTGCCACTGTTTGCAGATTACATATAATATATAGAAAACTCCATGATAAAAACTCATGAAAAAAAAAACCTCTTAGAAATAATAAAACAATTCAGTAAAGTTGCAAGATACAAAGTCAATGTAAAAATAGCTGTTGCATTTCTATACACTATTAATGAACTATAAGAAATAGAAATTTTTTAAAGTCTCATTTACATCTGCATAAAAAATGTTAGCAATAAATTTAATCAAATAAACTGAAAACTATCAGACATTGAAGACAGAAATTAAATAAGATACGAAGAAATGGAGAGATAGTCCCTTCTCATGGATTGGAAGAATGCTGTAAAATGGCCATTGCCTAAAGCAATCTACACATCCAATGCAAACTCTATCAAAATTCCAGTGGTAATTTTCACAGAACTAGACACAAGCAATCCTAAGATTTGTATGGAACCACACAAGAATCTGAACAGCCAAAACAATCTTGAGAAAGAATAAAAATATATCACAATCTTCGATTTCAAGATATAATACAAAGCTATTGTAATCAAAATAGTACAGTATTGACATAAAGACACATAGACCAATGGAACAGAAATATGAGCCCAGGAATAAACCCATACATATATAGCCAATTAATTTATGACTAAGGTATAAACTATATAAAATGGTATAAAGGTAATCTCTTCAATAAATGATGTTGGGAAAACTGGACAGCTAAACACAAATGAATACTTATACCATACAGAAAAACTAATTCAAATTAGATGAAAAACTTGAATATAAAACCTGAAGCCATAAAACTAAGAAGAAAACACTGTATTTCACTTCAAAAATAATGACCGCAAAAGCTAAAATGAACAAGTGGGATTACATCAAACTAAAATGCTTCTAAACAGCAAAAAAGATCATCAACAAAATGAAAAGACAGCCTACCAACTGGGAGAAAATATTTGCAAATCATATGTCTATAAAAAAGGTTAATATCCAAGATTTATAAAGAATTTATACAATAGAAATACAAATAAAATAGCAAGACAAAAACAAATCTGACTTTAAAATGGACAGAAACTATACATTTTTCTAAAGATAAACAGATGGCAAACAGATACATGCAAAAATGCCCATTACTAATCATCAGGGGAGTGCAAATCAAAACCACAATGAGATGTCACTTAGTAGCTGTTAGACTATATAATATCAAAAAGACAAGAGATGAAAAGAGTTGGACACAGTTAGGAAAAATGAGAACTTTTGTGCACTGTTGATAGGAATGTAAATTAGTGTAGCCATATTGGAACACAGTATGGAGATTCCTCCAAAAGTTAAAATTACAACTACCATATGATCTAGCAACTCCACTTCTATTCATTTATCCAAAGGAAGCAAAACACTCAAAAAGTTATAGGCACCCCCAGGTCACTACAACAAAATATATAGAAATAACCTAGGTGTCCATGGAGGGATGAATGGATAAAGGAAATGTGTTATATATACACATGCAATGGAATATTATTCAGCCATAATAGAGAAAGAAATCTTACCATTTGTGACAAAATGAATGGACCTTGAAGCCATTATGTTAACTGAAGTAAGTCAGAGAAAGCCAAATATCTATGATCTCGTTTATGCTGGAATCTAAAAGCCAGAAAATTCAAGCTCATAGATGCAGAAAACAGATTAGTGGGTGCAATGGATGATGGAGGTCAAAAGGTAAAAACTACCAATTATAAGTCATGGGGACATACACCGTGGTGACTGTGGCAATAATACTGTATCACATATGTGAAAGTTTCTATGTAGCTTTAAAAGTTTACATCCCAAGGGGACCTGGGTGGCTCAGTCTGTTAAGGGTCAGATTCTTAATTTTAGCTCAGGTCATGATCTCACGATGGTGAGATTTAGCCTTACATCGGGCTCTGCATGCTGTTAGAGCCCGCTTGGGATTCTCTCTTTCCCTCCCTCTAAACCAAACCAAACCAAACCAAACCGAAATAACCCTATCTATATATCCGTGTCAATGTCAGCTTTCGCACAATAAGAAATAACCATTGAAAGATCTGTTCATTGTTCTTTCCACAGAGACTGTTCATTACTCTGGTAAATTGCCATAGATCCCTTTGGAGAAATGTAAGTACTGTCTAGACTTTCTGGGTATTGCAGGGACCTTCCTCAAGAGGACCTAGACACCTTTGGCTCTTTGATGGAGAATGATGTTATCCCTCTGCTCCTCCATTTTTTTGTTTTGTGGGTTTTTGTACTTTTAGAAAAAGTTACAAGGGTAGAACAAGGCTCTCCTGTTTACCCTGTGCAGATTCATCAATTGTTTATATTTTGCCCTTTCTGCTTTCTCACTGTTTTTCTCTTTCCATGTGTGTGAACATTTTTTTCCAAATCATTTGATAGTAAGTTGGAGATAACATGCTCCCTTTAGCCCTAAATATTTTTTTTTCTTGAGAAGATGTCCTTTTTTTCAGTTTATTTTATTTATTTGTTTATTTATTTATTTATTTATTTATTGAGAGAGAGAGAGAAAATGAACAGGGAGGGGTGGAGAGAGAGAGAATCCCAAGAGGCTCCATACTGTCAGTGCAGAGCCTGACATAGGGCTTGAACTCAGGAACCGTGAGATCATGACCTGAGCCAAAATCAAGAATTGGTCACTTAAACAACTGAGCCACTCAGGTGCCCCAATAAGACATTGTCTTAATAACGATAGCATAACTGGGGCACCTGGGTGCTCAGTTGGTTAAGCATCGACTTCTGCTTACATCACGATGTCATGGTTCATGAATTTGAGCCTTGCATCATATTCTCTACTGTCAGCACAGAGCCCCCTTGGAATCCTCTCTGCTTTTCCCTCACTCTCTGCTTTCCCCCCACTCATGTGCATTGTGTACATGCACTCTTTCTCTCTCAAATATTAAAAAAAAAAAATAGCACAACTATCAAAATAAAAATTGATAATAATATAATCCTGTTATTTAACCCAAAGCCCATATTCAGATTTCATCAGTGGTCTCAATAATGTTTTTCAAAGCTGTTATATTTTTCAATTCAGGTTCTAATCTAAGAATACACATTGCATTTAGGTATTCTGTTCTCATTAGCCTCCATTACTTTGAAAGAGTTCCACAGTCTTCATTTTTTTTTTTTTAATTTGGGTTTTGTGCAGAATAGAGGGCAATTATTTTACAGAATGTCCCTCAGTTGATTTTTTTCTGATATTTCCTCATGAGTAGACTTAGATTATGCATTTGGGGGAGCAGGGATATGACAGCTGAGAGGGGAGATCTTCTGGCATTATATCAGGAAATGCATGCTATCAATTGCCCCAATTGTTGGTAATGGGGCACTCTAATGGTAATCTAGATTCTTTAATTACATAGTTACAGTGGTGGTGTCAGCCTGTGGAGTTTTCTCCATCATAAAATTCCATTTTCCTCCTTTTTCCTAAGTAATGTATAGGGAGATATGTACTTTGGTTTTATGCAATTATCCTGTTTTCATTTAACTTTCACCCTCTTGTTTTAATATTTACTGTTGATTTTCTAACATTGATTTTGTTTTATTTTTTAAAAGTTGGCATTTAGCTTCAATAAAACAATACTCCAATGCATGCATGTAAATCATTATGGATTTACATATGCAACATTGTTTCTTGAATGAGTTAAAATTCATTTCTCTCAATATTTATTTTGATAGTCCTAGACTGACCATTGTGAGTGCCTCAAGATGATGATTCCTGTGTCTTTTTCACATGTCCCATAATTCTTAGATCAGTTTTCTTTCTAGCATAATAAAATGCTCCAGTCTTCTTCTGTACTTTCTCTTCCTCAGCCCTAAAATAGGTTTTTTCTCTAAGAAGCTTAGGTTCCTTTTTGTTGAAAACGGTATTGAGGGACAAACATTTGACCTCTAGTGGTTTGCACTGTTCTTGATACATAATCACTTATAGACCTTGGCAACAGACTTAACAAGGGGGAGAAACCACCACCAAATACCTCCTTCGGTAAACATGGTATTTTGTTAAGAAGGCCATGCTAAGTCTTGCCCCATTTTTGTTCTAGAAATAAGGAAGGGGGTGCCTGGGTGGCTCACTTAGTTAAGCATCTGACTTCGGCTCAGATCATGATCTCAGTGGTTCATGGGTTCAAGCCCTGCATCAGGCTCTGTGCTGACAGCTCAGAGCCTGGAGTCCGCTTCAGATTCTGTTGTCTCTCCACCCCCCACCCCTTCGCTTCTCCTCACCCTCTGCTCATGCCCTGTCTCTCTAAAATAAATATACTTTAAGAAATAAATTTAAAAGGTGGGGTTGTGAGAATGGCAAGCATCATCTTTCAAGGTAGTTGCCTTATTTGGGGACTTAACATGTGATTCTTCATTTGGACAAATCAGTTTCTTTGTTGCAATGGGTTAAAGGAAAAATAGTGGTAGTTCATAGTGAAAGAGTTTAAAATGGACTACTTTTCTTTCTAGAATAAGGGCTCTAAAAGATATTTTTCTTTAAGTATTTAGAACCAGAATTTAAACTTTTACAAATTACAAAAATAACTCTGAAAATTGTCTTAGTTTATAAGTAAGTGTATTTATTAAGACACTGAAAGCTTTTCATCAATGGCGTTAGAATTCTGTATGGTAGAACCCAAAGTAGAATATTTCACTTGGTTTAATGGTTATTTGTTTAACAAATATATTTTATCATAGCAGCCATTATACAGTTTATACTGGATGACTGAATGACTATTCAGAGAAAGATTACTTTATATTCTTCATACATAGGACAAACATAACCTTTCTGTTCTATAATATTAAGCATTTGATTGTAAATTCACATATCCTAATTCTGTGTGGAACTTGATGTCTATATAACACACATTATCCAGTTACCAAAGGAAAATGAAGTTGGCAAGTGTGTTGCTGGGTCCACAGCTATCTAAATATAAGCATTGTGAAAGGGGTAAAGTTTTATTTTGGGGTCATTTTTATCTCCTACATGTTTGTGCCTTTCAATATGCTCTCATTATAATGTCATCAGGAAATTTTCTGCTTCTTCTCTGGAAAATTTGATGGCATATATTTGCAGTGAAACCTCAGAAGCCAATTAAATTTTTCACATCCACCTATTCAGTTACTTTATAAATCTTTGTTTTTCCTGTTTATCCAGAGTTCTCTGACACCACACTTCAGTGAATTCCAGTTTTCTTCCTACCTGGCAGTAGTTTTTGCGAGTGGGTCTCTAAGGACCATGAGAATATCTGGGAAACGTAACTTGTCTGTGGAGTAGCACAAATTTGGCTCTATATCTATCTGAATAAAAACTTCTAGCAGCAAAGTTAATTGGCTCAGAGATGTCAGACTGGGATTGTATATTTTCAGAATAAAACCTAGGTATATATTTAGAGATTTTTAAGTAATTTTGATATGATTTCATGTTTATTTATATAACTTAGATTGTGAAAAAAATTTAGTTACAAGCATAACAATTTGATTATTCACATAGAGTAATGATGTTTGGGTTAGGTACAGTGTATATAGTGAGTTCAAGCTTGTAAAGATTCTGTATTTTACCCACACTACATAAGGATATAACAACTTCACCCAGACTTTGAAAGTTAGAGATATAAGCTAATATTTAAGAATGATAAAGGAGATATTTCTTATTCTTAACAGAGGAGCCAGGCCCCAAATGAAAACAGAGGTATTCTGGAGATAACAACAAACAATTGTAGACATAAATATTTTTCAGGATTTATTAATTAGAAAGCTATACATTAAGACCTGACACACTCAACTATTAATCAAATACCATTCTCTTTCTCAATCTGATGATTCCTAGATGATTGCAGAGAAAAGGAGGAATAAAAGTATAGATCATCTTTTTGCTCCTTCTTCAAATTCCTTAAACCATAGGTCTTGACTAAGATGGAGAAGATAATATATTGTGTCTTTTTGTATGTGTGTCTAAATTGGAAACATGCTCTTTTATCCCTAAACCCTTCACTTTGTATGCCTTAAGAACAAAACATTCCCTTACATAATGATAACATAATTATCAAAATCAGGATATTTAACACTGGAACATTATCTAATCCACAATCCATTTTTAAAAATTTGCATATGACTAGATGGGTGGTTGAATCACTTAAGCATCTGACTCTTGATTTCAGCTCAGGTCATGATCTCACAGTTCATGAGTTTGAGCCAAATGTCAGGTTCTGCGCTGTCAGTACAGAGCCTGCTTAGGATTCTCTGTCTCTCTCTTTCTGTCCCCTCCCCATGGACTCTCTCTTTCTCAAAAAGAACCAAACATTAAAAAAAAATGTTGCACCAATTTTGCCAATAAAAGTTTTTCTTTTTCCTCTTTCTTTTATATCTTTACCATGGTATATGATGTAAATGGTATATGTATGTACATATATAGGGTAAAAAATATATAATATAGGTCTACTCTCTTATGGAATATCTCTTAATATGGATTTGTCTAATGTTTACTCATGATTAGTTTCAGCTATTACATTTTTGGCAGAAATATCACACAAGAGATATCATGCCCTGTTCCAGGCCTCATATAAGAGACACACAATATCAGTTTATCATAACATTGTTGATATTAATTTGATCATGTGGTTAAATGTTATATGCACAGTTTATTATGATATCAGTATATTTACCTTCATTATTAATAACTTGTGGGGAGATACTTTGAAGATATGTAAATATTATGTTGCTTATTACACTTATGTTCATCATTTTAGAGTTTTATTGATGATTTTCTAAATCTCTCATATCTTCTATAATTATTGGTCGACACTGTAGTGCAAGTACTAGCCTTTCCTACCTCCCCCTATCTGCAGTACTTCATGGATTCCTATTTTATTCAAAGGACTTTAATTCCTTATCACGATGGTTATTTTTTATGTTTAAAATACTTAGATTGACCAGTTTCAGTGCCTTCAAGCTGGAATCTCTATACCTTTTATATGTTCCTACCATTTTTTAAAACATTTTCTTTATTTATAACATAACAAGATGTTTCAGATGTAATTCACTTTTCCTGTATTTAGATTCAGCTATTTCCCCCCCCAAGAGTCCAGTTTCCCCTTCATGGAGAATGGCCTTTAGAAACCAATATCTAGTCTCTAAATGTGCTCATTGTTACTGGTATGTCATTGCTTTTATGCTTTCTCAGTAGACAAAGCTGAGGAATATTCTTCACCGATGTTATTCCTAACTCCTCTGATTTTTAATTATTTATTAAACCTGAATAATATGCAAAATACTTTAGAACTGATAACCCATGCCAATGTAAATAACACTTAATAATTAACAATTATTTATAGTTTAAGTAAAATTTTTATGTATAGTAAAATGTTCAAATTTTAAATGCACATTTAAAAAAAATTTTAACACATGCGTATGCCTATATAACTCACATCTTATCAAGACATAACCATTTCCAACAATCCAGAAACTCCCCTCTACCCCCTTCTTGTCAGAGGAGCTAAGTCAGAAATGAGATTAGAATTTTAAAGTGTACTGAAGTGCTTTTTAATAACATGGCTGATAAGTTATGAAAGTTTTCCAAGATATAGTCTAGAGAAAAGAAAACATGTTTTTGTTCATTTATTTGCTAATACATGATTAAAATAAGTGATTGGAAAATATAAAAGTATTTTGTGTACTGCATTACTGAGTAACATGCCATTACACAAATTTTGATTTCAATAAATCCAATTCTCTTTCTTTACAACTAACACTAGTGAAGCTGAGAGAATCTAGAATTATCTCAGCTTACAAAGTGGCTTTATACTCTCAATAGGATTAAACGTTACGGATTTCTGCATACAGTTTGAAAAAAAATTTCATACCGGTCTTAAACAGAGGTCTAGCTTACTCCATTTCTCAAAAAGCAAAACCTATCAGGTTATCGGTTCAACTTCATGACTGTCTAACAAGTTGCAACAAAATCTCATTCACTTTCTCATTAACATATCACTGGGCACACAGTAAAAGATCAAAAACTGCAGCAAAAAAGCCCAGACAGATAACATAATGAGAGAATCTGGAAGGGATGGGCATACAATATAAAGCAGATTGAGTTTATTAACAATTAAATCTTCTTAGACTTCAACACAAAATGAACCTTGGGTTCACTTCATGAAACAGAGTATAATAGATGTTGCCAATTTATTATCAAATCTTCACTCCCTTTCTATAATAGAATTAATTGATGGACTTTCCTATTTGACTTTACCATAGACAGTTCTGACTAGAATGGGCAGAATATATTTTCCTGTCCCATTTATTTTGACTTTGTGTAGCTTGTGTTGGCCAACAGATTGTGGACAGATGTGACAGTACACCACTTCCAAGCAAAGATCTTAAGTATACTGTTTCCATTGGCCTCTCTTGTACTACGGGTCCCCATAAGATAGGAGGAAGACACTTAAAACAGATCTGAAAAGCTACTTAGATGACCAAAAGATCAAGGGCAGGCAAAATAAATGTTACTTTAAGACACTGAGATATTGAGGTGGCTATTTTTGCTATCGTTTCATAGCAAAACCTGGTTAATACACAGATATTACCTGGAAATAATGCACAATGTTCAGAACCAATTTCTGACTTAGGGACACAAAGTACATCTTCCTAGCCCTCAACTTCTGTTTGGAGAAGAGATGTACTCTTTACTCTGTTATTTTCAGCTCACATTGCAATGGCTGCTGCATACAGGCAGAGAATTCAAATTAAAAAAAAAAGACTTCTTGGTTTGAATGGGCAATTCTTAAATGGTACAATAGACCATTGAGTAGTTTGGGATATTGTACAAAATAGAAGTACCAGCTGAACATAAGTTTAAATAAGTGCTCCCCCATGAAGTCTTTGCTAGCAGAGCATGCTAGAGTAGAGAATAACTGGAAAGGTGTAAAATGCCACCTGAGTAGAAACAAAACTGATGAAATCTTAAAGAATTAAATGGGTTGAGGACACCAATGTACATTCCAATTATAGATCTGATAAAGGACCTCTACATAAATGAAGAGAGGTTGAGATCAAGAATATGTCTTTATTTTTCCTATTGGCATACACGGAGTCTTGACTGATGATGAATAAAAGGAAATACTGGTTTTTTGACTAATGATAGGTAAGGAGAAAAGTAATACAAGAAAACCATCAGGCTCATGAACAAATACTGTTATATGTATGAGGAAAAGGTTTAGAAAAAACAGTCAGTCAGTAAACAAAAAGAAAAAAATCCTCTGAATAGAATTCATTGCTAACTACAAAAAAATTTCTATGAAACCATTTGACAACCCAATGGTATAAAATAAAACAGAAAAAAAGAAATTCATAAAAAGGAAGAGTTATTTATAAATAACACTAAAGAACTGAAAAAGGTAACAAGGAGATTATATATATACATATACACATATACACACATATACACACATACATGGCAAAATAAAGATTAGGAAAAATGACATTTAATGTTATGATAATATCTTTTGGAAGCATGTGTCACAATTTAAAGTATTCCTATTTTTGAAATTTAAAGATTTTTACTTTTGAAGATATTAACATTTTTATTTAACATGACCATTTTCTTTATGAAATTTAAAAATATTCTGGATGTTTTTAGAGGTCTATAACCTCTTATATGTATGACTCTGGACAACAGTAATTGCACCTTTAAAGCCCTTACCTCTAATGATAAGGCTTTGAATATTTTTTTAATATATAAAATATTCCTATCCTGATTATTTCCTCAGATTATATTGCATAAATTGGACACCATATGACTTCAAATGATTTACTTATGTTCCACAAAATATACTATTTCCCATTCAAATATTGATAAATTGCTCTTATACTGGTTCTACTAATTTACATACTCCTATAAATAATGCCATTTGTCAGACTTTGGCCAACAGTATTTAATAATTAAAAAAAGTTTTTTTCTTAATATCTTATTATTTATTTTAGAGAAAGAGAGAGAGACAAAGTGCCAGCAGGAGAGGAGCAGAGAGAGAGAGGGAGACACAGAATTGAAGGTAGCTCCAGACTCTGAGCTGTCAGCACAGAGCCTGACATGGGGCTCGAACTCACAAGCTGTGAGATCTTGACCTGAGCTGAAGTCAGATGTTTAACCAACTTAGCCACCCAAGCACCCTTATAGTTTTTTAAGTTTGTTTGTTTATTTATTTTGAGAGAGAGATAGAGATAGCATGAGCAGGGGATGGGCAGAGAGGGAGTGAGAGAATCCAAGCAGTCTCTGAGCTATCAGCACAGAGTCCCATGCATAGCTAGATTTCACAAACCATGAGATCACGACCTAAGTTGAAATCAAAACATGGGTGTTTAACACACTAAGCCACTTAGGCACCCCAACACTAAGTATTTTAATTGTTTAAGCCTTAGGAATTTGATAACAGTAATTTGATTATAGTAATCCAGGGACCTTTTCTGAAACTCCTGGGAAAGAGAAGCTCTCTTTCTTACACTGTGGAATTTGGAAGCTATAAGCCTGTTATTGTCAGTACCCATGGGAGACAAAGCTTACACAGAAGAAAACACACACACACATACACACACACACACATATTTGGTAATTCTGATGACATCACGTGAATTCTAGTATTTTGTATTACTTCCAGCAATATGTCCCAGATTATTTTAATCTAAGTGAATTCCTTTGTCTTAAGGAAAAAAGTTAGAATTGGAATTCTGTAATTTACAACAGAATGAGGCATTCTAACACGTAAGTAAATGGTTATTTTCATAGATGTAATTTGAATACTTCACTGTGATTAAAATTTGTGTTAGCATTGTCAATTATGCTATATATGTTCAAATATACATTTGCAATCTAAGTTTTTCAGGGTTTTGATCTCAGCCATTTACAAGCTTTCCAGAGAACTTGAATTTGCCTTCTGTTTTCAACATCAGTTTAACTCTGACACACATTAGGATTTTAAAAATAGATTTTATTTTGTTCTTGTCAACTATGCATATAGTGCATGAATGTCTAGTAATGAACTATGTGTGAATTTTACTTTGTTATTTCTGTTTTTTACATGCAGAAAAATAAATAGTAAACTTAGTCTCTGAAGAGAGCAAAAATAGATGTTCTACTTCCTTAAACAGCAAGCTTATTTTGTCATTTTTCATTGAATTCCTTTTTCATTGTAAACAATCCTATCATTTATTTTAGGGATATAATATATTCCATCTGAAAAAGGATTTACTTTTTCCAAAAAGACACTGGCAACTTAAGAAAAATCTCAGATACATCACTGCAGCTCTGAAATGCTGTGCCTTTAATTTACCTATTTCTACTTTTTAAACAAAGAATTATTGTATGATTGATGTTTCAGAGTTCATCAATTCATTTTGACCTCAGATATATTTGCACATTTCAGCTTTTTATTTATACTCTATTTTTACACAATAATCCTTTCAAATAAAATGCCAATGTAAATGTATCTTTATCTCAGATACTTAGAGTCTTTGTTTATAATTATCCATTGAAAAAGCAAGAATTCATAAATATAGCCAACTGGACTGAAAGAAACATAGCTTAGCTACAGCAGTAGGGTTTTTGCAGCCCACATAGGAGATAGCCCTATTGTGCCTGGTTCTGATGACCAGGGGGCATGGTGTTACAGGGCACCATAGTACCTCTTCTACCAAAGGCCATCACTTTCAGGACCAGGAGACACAGAGGGTCTACCTAATACATATAAGCAAACACAAAGACTTAGACAAGATGTGGAGACAGAATTACATATCCCAAATGAAAGAACAGATAACAAATTCAAAGTAATGGTCACAAAGATACTCACCGGACTTGAGAACAGAGTAGATAATTTCAGTTACTTCAACAACAACAAAAATATGAAAAAGAGCCATCCAGAAATGAAAAATTGAATAACTAAAATTAAAAAAATATATTAGAAGTCAACAGCAGATTATAGGATGCAGAATAGATCAGCAATCTGAAAGACACCATAGTGCCATGCAAGCAAGCTGAGAGCAAAAAGAAAAAAAAAAGAAAAACAAAAAAAACAAAACAATGAGAATAGGTTAGGGGAGCTCAACAACAAGATCTGGAATAATAATATTTGCATTCCAACCAACCAGAAGAAGAAAAAAGAGGGCAAAAAACTTATTTGAAGAACTAATAGCTGAAACCTTATTAGAAGCTGGAACTTCTAAGGAAGATAGCACACATCCAGATTCAGGAAGCACAAAAAGGAACTAGCAAGATGAACCTAAAGAGATCTACATCAAGACAGGTAATAGGTAAAATGACAAAATGTAATAATAAAGAGAGAATTATAAAAGCAGCAAGAGAATATAGTTATGTACAAGGAAAACCCTATAAGGCTATCAGCTGATTTTTCAGCAGAAACTCTGCAGACCAGATGGAGTAGCATGATATATTCAAAGTGCTAAAAGGAAAAACAAAACAAAGCAAAACTCTGCAACCAAGAATACCCTATTTCACAGTTAACATTCAGAATAGAAGGAGAAATAGTTTCCCAGAGAAACAGAAGTTAAAAGTGTTCATCACTACTAAACCAGCTTTACAAGAATGTTAAAGGAACTCTTTGAGTATAAAAAATAGTCCGCAAAAGAAAATTATGAAAAGAAAAATTTCCAGGGGTAAATGTAAACATATAAGGGAAGTAAATTAATCACGTACAAAGCCAGTAAGGATACTAAAACACAAATATCCCAGAATCACTTATATGTACAAAAATCAGTCAAGACATATACAAACAAATGTAAAATATGACATCCGACACCTAAAATGTGAAGAGAGGAGAGTAAAATTTGGTAATTTTAGGTGTTCAAACTTAAGAGAACTTTAACTTAAATAGATTGCTATACACATATAAAACTGAACCTAATGGTAACCACAAATCAGAAACCTATAATAGATACACACATTAAGAAAAGAGAGAAAAAAGAAACCAAGAATAACACTAAAGAAAGCTGTAAAATCACAATGAAAGAGACCAAGAGTAGGAGAAAGGAACAGAGAAGAACTACACAAACAATTGGAAAACAAGTAACAAAGTGGGAATAAACATATACATATCAATAATTACTTTAAATGAAAATGTACCAAATTTTCCAATCAAAAGACATAGGTAAATAGAAGTATCAGAAACAAGACTCATCTGTGTGATGACTACAATAAACTTACCTCAGACCTAAAGATACATGCAGACTGAAAGTGAAGGGCTAGAAAAAAAAAATACACAATACAAATTGAAGTGAATGAAATCTGAAGTACCAATACTTAGACAAAATAGACTTTAAAACAAAGACTGTAACAGAGACAAAGAAGTATACTACCTAATGAAAAGGAACAATCCAACAAATAGATAAAACAATCATAAATATCTACACACCCAACATAGAAGCACTAAAATGCATAAAACAATTATTAACAGACATAGGAAGAAAACGATGGTAAACAATAATGGCAGAGGACTTTAAGACCACAGCTATATCAATAGATTAAAAAAAAAAAAAAAAAGGAAACAGATGCTTTAAACAACACATTAGACCATACGGAAAGATAGAATTTAAAGCAGCAGAAGACACACTATTTTTTTCAAAAGCAAATGGAACATTCTCCAGGACATATTACATGATAGACTATAAAATAAGATTTAATAAAGAAGACTGAAATCATATCAAGATCTTTTCTGACCAAAATAGTATAAAACAAGAAGTCAATTATAAGAAAGAATCTGGAAAATACATGGAGACAAATTAAAATAAAAACACAGCACTCAAAATCTTTGGGATGCAGAAAATGGAATTCTAAGAGGGAAGTTTATAGCAATACAGGCCTACTCAAGAAATGAGAAAAATTTCAGATAAACTAATCTCACCCAAAAGAGCTAGAAAAAGAACAAGAGAAGCTAGTAGAAGGAAAAAAAGATAAAGATTAGAGCAGAAGCAAATGAAATAGAGATATGAAAAAAAAAAAACAATAGAAAAAAGCAAAGAAATCAGGAGCTAATTCTTTGACAAGAATAATAAATAAGGCAAAGAAACAAGAAAAAAAGGACTTAAAGGAAATCAGAAATGAAGGATTAGAAATAATCAACACCACAGAAATAAAAAGGATTATAATTATAAAAATCATATTCCAACAAATTGTACAACCAAGAAATGGATACATTCCTAGAAATATACAATCTCCCAAACTGAATCAAGAGGATATAGAAAATTTGAACAAATTGCTACAAATGAAATTATATCAATAATCCAAAAATTTCCAACAAACAAAAGTTCAGGAACAACTTTACCATTGAATTCTACCAAACATTTAAAGAAGAGTTAATACATATTTTTCCAAATCAATTTCAGAAAATAGAAGAAGGTAAAATTGAAAAATTCACCTATGAGGCCAGAATTTTCTGATACCAAAACCAAAAGACCAAACAAACAAACAAACAAACGACACTACAGGCCAATATCTCTAATGAACACAGATAAAAAACTTCTTAACAGAATATTAGCAAACTGGGCTGCCTGGGTGGCTTAGTCGGTTAAGCATCCGACTTTCACTTAGGTCATGATCTGGCGGTTCATGGGTTCGAGCCCC
Organism: Hyaena hyaena; assembly: GCF_003009895.1. Classification (NCBI taxonomy): domain Eukaryota; kingdom Metazoa; phylum Chordata; class Mammalia; order Carnivora; family Hyaenidae; genus Hyaena; species Hyaena hyaena. Next base: position 103,052 of record NW_024082029.1, on the reverse strand, counting down.
ACGTCGGGCTCTGTGCTGACTGCCAGCTCAGAGCCTGGAGCCTAGGTCAGAGTCTGTATCTCCCTCTCTCTCTGACCCTCCCCTGCTCACGCTGTCTCTCTCTCTCTCCTAGAAATAATAAATAAATAAATAAATAAATAAATAAATAAATAAATAAATAAAAGAATATTAGCAAACAGACTCAATAATACATTATAAAATTCATTTACCATGTACAAATAGGATTTTTTCCAGGGATAATATTCACAAATCAATGTGATGCCACAAGAGGTAGGAAAAAAAATACATCTTTCAGTAGATGCAGAAAAAATTGACAAAATCTAATGCCATTTATAATATTTACAGGCAACATACCTCAACATAATAAAGGCCATATATGAAAAACTCACAGCTAACATCATACTCAATGGTGACAACCTACAAACATTTCTTCTAAGATCAGGAATAAGACAAAGATGTTCACTCACTGCTTTTATTCAATATAGTATTGGAAGTCCTAGCCATAGCAATCAGATGATAAAAAATAAAAGATATCTAGATTGGTAATAAAAAGTTAAACTGTTACTATTTATAGATGACAAACTATATATAGAAAGCTCTGAAGATGTTACCAAAAATCTATTAAAACTGATGAATGAATTAGTGCAGTTGCAGGACAGAAAATTAATACACAGAAATTGGTTGTGTAAAATACAGTTGCAGAAAAGGATACTAAAAAAACAATTCCATTTACAATTATATGTCTAGGAAAAAAAAATTTAACCAAGGAGGTAAACGATCTGTATACATAAAGTATAAAAACTAAAAAACTGAAAGAAATTAAAGACTAATACAAATGGAAAGATAGTCTATGCTCATGAATTGGAAGAATTAATGTGGTTGAACATCCAAAGCAATACACAGATTCAATGTAATTTCTATCAAAATTCAAATGGCATTGGGGAGCCTGGGTGGCTCAGGTGGTTGAACATCTAACTTTTTAGCTCAGGTCATGATCATGAGATTGAGCTCTGCATTGGGCTCTGTGCTGAACATGGAGATTTCTTGGGATTCTCTCTCTCTTCCTCTCTCTCTCTGCCCTCCCCCCATAAGTAAACAAACATTTAAAAAATTCCAATGGGATTTATCACAAAAGTACAACAGATAGTCCCAAAATTTGTATGGAACCACAAAGGACTTAAAATAGCCAAAACAATCTCAAGGAAGATTAACTACAAAGCTACAGTAATCAAAACAGTATAGTACTAGTACAAAAATTGACATGTAGATCAATGAGACACAATAGAGAGCCCAGAAATAAACCCATGCTAATGTGATCAATTAATCCATAGCAAAGGAGGTAAAAATATACAATAGAGAAAAGATAGTCTCTTCAACACATGATGGTAGGAAAACTGGATAGCTAAATGCAAAAGAATGAATCTGAGCCACTTATACTGTAAAGAAAAATATACTGAAAGGGAATAAAAACTGAAATGTAAGGTGTGAAACCATAAAACTCTTAGAAAAAAAACATAAGCAATAATCTCTTTGACATCAGCCATTTCTAGACATGTGTCCTCAGGCAAAGGAAACAAAAACAAAAATAAACTATCAGGACCACACAAAATTAAAAGGTTTTGCACAGCAAAGGAAACCATCAACAAAATGAAAAGGTAACTACTGAATGGGTGAAGATATTTGGAAATGATATATCTGATGAGAGGTTAATATTCTAAATACAGAAAGAACTTCTACAATTCAACATAAACATTTTTAAGAGAGGACCTGGACATTTTTCCAAAGAAGACATGCAGGGGCACCTGGGTGGCTCAGTTGGTTAAGTGTCCGACTTCGACTCAGGTCATGATCTCACAGTTCATGGGTTTGAGCCCCGCATCGAGCTCTGTGCTGACAGCTAGCTCAGAGCCTGGAGACTGCTTCAGATTCTGTGTCTTCCTCTCTCTCTCTGACCCACCCCTGCTCACACTGTCTCTCTCTAAGAAAAAAAAAATTAAAAAAACATTAAAGAAGGCATGCAGATGGCCAATAGACACATGAAAAGATGATCAACACCATTAATCATCAGAGAAATGCACGTCAAAGGCACAGTGAGATATTATATCAATCAGAATGGGTAGAATAAAAAAAAAAAGGATAACAAATGTTGCCAAGGACATGGAGAAAATGGAACCCTCATGCTCTGTTGGTGGGAATGTAAACTGGCAAAGCCACCATGTAAGACAGTATGGAGGTTTCTCAAAAAAATTAAAAATAGAAATACCATATGATCCATTAATTCCACTACTGGCTATTTACCTGAAGTAAAACACTAAATCAAAAAGGTACATGTATGTTTATTACAATATTATATATAATAGTCCAGATATGTAAGCAAACCAAATGTCCATTGATATATGAATGGATAAAGAAAACATGGTGTGTAAACACACAGACATATATAAACACACACAATGGAATATGACTCAGCTGTAATTAAGAGATAATGTCATTTGTGACCACATGGATAAACCTAGAGGATATTATTGCTAAATGAAATAAGTCACATCATATGATTTCATTTATATGTGGAATCTAAAAACCAAGCAGAAAAATACCCATACAGAGAACTAATGCCCAAGGCGAGGGATTGAAGGATAAGCCAAATGGGTGAAAAAGAGTAGAAAATACTGGGTTTTAGTTATGGAATGAATACATCATGGGGATAAAATGTACAGCATAAGAAATATATTCAATGGTATTTTAATAGAATTGTATCGTGGCAGATGGTAGCTATTCTTGTGGTGAGTATAGCATATTGTAGGGACTTGTCCAATCACTATTTTGTACACCTGAAACTAATATAATATTGAGTGTCAACTATACTTCAATAATAAAAAATACAAAGCAGGTAGGGGGCCGGCTAGGTGCCTTGGTCAGTTAAGCGTCTGACTTAGGCTCAGGTCATAATCTCGAGGTTCATGGGTTTGAGCCTTGTGTCAAGTTCTGTGCTGACCGCTCTCTCTCAAAAATAAAGGAACATTAAAATATTTTAAGGAAAGCCTGGGTGGCTCAGTTGGTTAAGCGTCTGACCCTTGGTTTTGTCTCAGATCATGATCCCATGGTTGGTGGATTTGAGCCCTGTATCAGGCTCTTTGCTGACACTAGAGACTGCTCAGGATTCTGTCTCCCTCTTTCTCTGCTCTTCCCCTTTCTCTCTCTCTCTTTCAAAAATTAAGAAACATTAAAATTTTTTAAAAACAATTTAAAAAATACAAGGAAGCAAGAATAAAATCTAAAAATTAAGGAATAGTTGTCTTGAATGAAAGTGGACCTTCACTGATTACCTAAAATGGCAGATCATAATCAGTAATAAACTGATAAAGAACAAAACACAGCAAAGTATATACTGAAGTTACTAAAATTCAAGTACAGAGTCTTATAAGCATTTTGTTTTAAGAACTCAGCTATAGGAAGAAGAAAAATATTTTGACCACAGCCTTCTCCAAAAGCAATGATAAGTGCCAGAAAGTTATCTAATATCTGCTACAGAAGTAGTTGTCAGAGTAAGGTCTGCGTTCCTTAGGGGGCTCTAAAAACTTTCAGTTGGCAACTGTTTTTTTTTAACTTATTTTTTTTAGGGGGGGCAGGAGTGCATGAACATACAAGAGAAAAAAGAGGCAGAGACGCAGTTGGGGGAGAGAGCAAACCCAAGCAGGCTCTGCACTGACAGTGCAGAGTCCGATGTGAGGCTGGATCTCATGAACCATGAGGTCATGACCTGAGTCAAAATCAAGAGTTGGATGCTTCATCAACTGAGTATCCATGCACCCCTAAGATCAACTGTTTTTACAGAAATACTAAGATACCATTTCTTTCTTAAATTTCATTTTCTATGACTGTATAAGAGTTTTTGAGAGACTATGTGATATAGGATATTTCAAGAGATTGCAGAAGCAGAGAGATGGGTCCATTTTCATTAAACTGAATATTCAATTTGCAAGAATGTAAAATGATGCGGTGTGAAAAGATGTTTGATACAATGTTAATCTTCTTAATTTATTCATACCCGTTTTGTAGTCTAACAATATGTATTGTTGAGAATATTCCATGTAATATTCCATGTATGCCTGAGAGGGTTTTTTCCTTGAATTAACAACCTTGAGTCAGACATTTCAATTTTCTAAACTCTGGTTGCCTTTTTTTTTTTTTTTTAATAAAATAAGCAGTGTGCTATGATTTTATAATTCCCAACACCACCCTCTCCATGATTTTAAGTGGGGTTCCCTCTCTTGCAGTACTATCAGAATTTCACTTCATCTGCACCTCATTCTCCCAGAGCCTTTTAAGTGAGGACTTCAGCAAATTAATGCATTTCCTCTTCTAGTTATATCTGCATTTCAAATGAAGACTACTGTAGAGATTTATGTTTGGTAATTCTTCCCCAACACCCACACTATCCAGAAATATAGAAAAGGGTTGCTAAATAAGAGGAGGACATATTCTGGACATATTTAATATTATATGGCAGGCATTCTGCTAGATACTGGGGTTATCTACAAAGGATATAGCAAACAGCTAAACAAAGAGATAGCAAAAAGTATAGCATAGAAGAAAAAGGTGCTTAGCAGAACTGGCTAAGATAAATGTTATCAGAAGCATATAAAGAAATAAGTAACAGGGCTTGTAGGGGGTTCTCAGAAGACCAAATCACTAAAGGACATGTCCTGATTTCTAGTAATAATAATATTTTATCCTAAGGAAGAGAAATATCATTTTTCCAATATCTAGCTTCTCCAGATAGAATTCTTTATATATATCCCAAATATTCCAACCAAATATTGATAGCTTAGTGACTCATTCATTCTATAACTATATGAACTATCCAAAGAATATCAAGAAAAGTAGAGGAAAACATATCTCTATCTTCAAAAAGATCTCAATTATCTATTTTTCAAAGTCACCTTACTCTTACAGATCTAACCTTTCTTCTAGTGTGTAAATGTGCCTGACATTTTGTTTTCTCACCTTAATTTTCTCTGGCTCACTTCATTAGAATTGACATCAAAGCATTTTTCTAACCTCCCAAAAATGTTGCTCATTTTTAGATATCACCCCCTTCCATCTTATATATTTTCTTTAGGTGTGCTTTAAAGAATGAAGAGCCAGGTTCAAATTCCAGATTTGTCAGCTGCATGCTAGGGAAACATGAGCAAGCTGCCCAATTATTCTGAACATTTAATCCTATATAAATTATAGGTACTCTATGCATATTTTCAGCACAATAATGGTACATAGTAGACATAATAATAACTAGATCAATTCTCTATATGAAAGTTGCTGCTCTCTCATACTACTGCAAGGTAGAGAATACACTCTGCCTCTACACCTCTCAGTCATTGGTAACCTAATGTAGTGTTGAGGTAAATTCCTGCCAGGTTGTCACTGCTCCAAACTGAAAGATAGGGGGAAAATATGCAGCCTGATTCTGCCTAATCATGTATTCTTTAAACATTTTTTTTCTTATTACATCTGGAACTCAACTTTTACAACTAAAAGTCATAAATGTATTGCCATTGTCAAATAGTCTTTGGTTTTCCCATTTAAAAAAATGGCTGTCAAGAAAATACCTCTTGTGTCTCATGCATGAATTGAAGAATACCAAAGGATATCAGATAAATATTTACAATATCATCTCTTCCTCAAAAGGTCATTTCCTCTCTTGAACTGTTGTTTGACCTAGATTCCTATCATTCTAATCCTGAAGAAGTTCAATTTTATAGTAGTCTTATTTTCACTACCTTCCTACCTCCTAGAAGAAAAGCAGCCTACAGAGTTTGTGAGTGACACACACTGGCATTTGGCAATTTATTTAAATACAAATTTGATTTGTGGAACTTATTCATTTTTGCAGGAACCATACAGTTCAGCAAGTAAAAGTCAGAATTGTTTTCAGTATCACATGTATCTGACCACGTACAATGAAAATAAAAGCAGCAAATGTGTTCATTAATTAATGGGGCTTAGGATGGTGCATGCGTCCCCTGGCCTGAAATGAGATCATGCATTTCCCTCAAAATATGATCAAGTGACTTTCTGAATATGGATAAAAGTGTTATTTTTCTATCAGCTCTATTTTATAATTCTAGTAAAAGACTATCAAATTTTACTCATGATATTTTTAAACCTATTTAATAGTCCCAGTACTATTCTATGTTAATGACATAGTTTTACTAGGAATTGAAGTTGGGCTCAAAGGAGTATAATTTCCAAGGGCATGTTTCATAGTACTTCATAAGTTATTTTATTCATTCAGTCTCACTATATTGGCCTCTTTAATATATTGGCTGTATTATAGTACAAGGCTTACAGTAGATCCTGTCTTCTCACAAAGGCCCAGTGTTTATATTTACTATGCTTTAATTCAAGGTGCCTAAAACATTTTAATGGTCCTGGTGGTTCAAATGACAATGTGAAAATTCCAAGGTTATTTGAAAAGGCAATTGATGTTACTATAGGGAAGAATAGCAGTTGCAAATACACATTATTATATGTTTATTTAAATATTATTTTTGACCAGGTCCACAATGAATTATCCACATTTCCAAGTCCATAAAGCTCTAAAACCTAAAAGATTTGCTTTTATTTTCTCTTTTTTTTAGTTTGATGCCAAAATTCATTTAGCAGCTAAATATTACACAAAAGTGAAGCTATTATAAAATGTGTATTTATCCCACTTAGTATGAATGTTCATGTTTTGCTATAGATATATTGATGGAGTTAGGGAATATTGTCCAAGACTTTGGCAATTATATAGTAAGTGGGATATATGTCATAATAAACTTAAAAATTAGTGTTGGATATAATGCATAAAGAATAATATACATGTGTATTAGTTTGCTAGAGCTGTCATAACAAAATACCATAGACTGAGTGACTTAAACAGCAAAAGCTTATTTTCTCACAATTCTGGATGCTAGAAGACTAAGACCAAGGTGTTAGCAGATTTGTTTTTTTCTGAGACCTGTCTCCTTTGTTCACAGAGACTGCCCTCTCACTGTACCTTCACATGGTCTTTTCACTGGGCACATTTGTCCTATTTTCTGTATGGCCCAACCTCCTCTTCTTATAAGGATATCAGTCAGATTGGATTAGGGCCATTCTAGGTGCCTACTTTTAACTTAATCACTTCTTTAGAAACCTTATCTCAAAATACATTAACATTCTTAGGGCCTCAACATATAAATTTTAAGAAGGCACAATTCAGCCTATAGCAACATGTGCAGTTTGGTAAGAGTTTCACACACACCATTGCTGGCACCACAGAAGCCCCCTTGTGTCCCCTTCTGGTCACCATTCATGCACCACCAAGGGGAATCTATGCTGATTTATATTTGTATAGATTAAATATTTTTCTCTTGTATTTTATATTAATGGAATCATATATGTTTTTGTGTTTAGCCTCTTTCAATTGGCTTCACCCATAATGACTTGTAAAGCTGTAGATGGTATATTCAAATTATTTATAATAATTGATTTTACTGGTAAATCAATTTGTTTATTTTACTACTAATGAGCAATTGGACAGTGTCCAGTTTGGAGCTATGACAAATAACACTGCTATCAACTTTAACATGGCTTTTAATGAATACTGTCAAGGAGAAGAGTTGTTGAGCATAGGATACCCTTATGTTCAGTTTCAGTAAATCTGCTACACTGTGTGTCAAAGTTGTCAGACCAATCGAAACTACCACTGAACAATATCATGCATGTGATGTCTGCTTCATAATGAAAGATACTATAATTCAGGCTATAAGAAATCAAAGATATCGTATGGAGAGAGAAAATGGGAACCTCCAGAACATTTATTGATGATTTTTTTTTAATATTTTTTTTTTTATTTATTTCTAGGAGAGAGAGAGAGACAGCGTGAGCAGGGGAGGGTCAGAGAGAGAGGGAGTCACAGACTGAAACAGGCTCCAGGCTCCGAGCCGGCAGTCAGCACAGAGCCCGACGCTGGGCTCGAACCCACGAACCGCGAGATCATGACCTGAGCGAAAGTCGGACGCTTAACCAACTAAGCCACCCAGGCGCCCCCATTTATTGATGATTTTAAGATGTAATATAAATATTAGATAAGAATGCATAGTACTATAATCCTAACACTAAGAAGTCAAGGATAAAAATGAACATGTTTGTGACACATATATTAGGTAAGAATGCACAGTACTATTATCCTAACACTAAAAGTCAAGGATAAAAATGAACATGGTTGTCTTTTACAACAACTTCCTTAATGAACAAGAAAAATAGATATTGGCTTTAAATGATCAGAGATCATAAATAAAAGAAAGAAATTCCCAACACAAGGAGCAATGGTTAGGCCATATTATAACTGATTTCCAAACAAAGTTTTAAGGCAATCCTTCTTCCAGGAACAAAATGATTTTTAAAAATTATGAAATTTAAGGGTGCCTGGTGGCTCAGTTAATTAAGCATCCAACTTCAGCTCAGGTCATGATCTCACCATTCTCAAGTTCCAGCCCCACAGCAGGCTTTGTGCTGACAGCTCAGATCCTGGAGCCTGTTTCAGATTCTGTGTCTCCTTCACTCTCTCTACCCTTCCCCTGCTTGTGCTGTTTCTGTCCCTGTCTCTGTCTCTCTCTCAAATAATTTTAAAATGTGATGATTGCCTAAGAATCCACATACATTAGTACCTCCAAATTTTGAAGAGTGGTCATGAAAATGAGTGTTCTGGTCACTTCCCCATTTGCTTTCCAGTTTATTCCCTGAACTTCTCCCAACCTAATTTGCACTGATGGGTACTGACTCCCTTAAGTTATCTTTCCAAGGATCATTTACCAAGAGGGTTCTGGTTGGATTCAGCCAATAAAAACACAATAAAGACTTTGGAGAACCCAAAGAAAGGAAATAATTAACACTGTTTCTACTCTATTTTTCCAATTCCCATCAGGCAGCTTCCACCATAGTTCCAATTTCCACCGGCTGGACCTGACTCTGGTCATACTGTTAGGTAGAAGTTAGACATGAGCAGTGGAAGGACCCACCCCCGCCCCACCCAACACCGAGTCCCAAGTCTTTGTAGGAGCATAATAGAGGCATAAACTTTGAAGGGGAATAATAGAGACAAGGACAGTGATAAGACAAACACTACACATTATAAGCCGAAGAGCTCAACATCTTGACCTTATGGCTTCCAAGACCTTGAACCTGACAAATCAAGAGCCACAGGTGCAGAACATGCATTCTCCTCTTCCAACTCTGCCCCAGGGTAACCACTAGACTAATATTAATGTATTTGCATTGTGGGAACAGACCCAAATGATGGAGAAAGGCTGCCATGATGGTTCCAGTAGGATCCTTGCAGGGTCAACTCTCGCCAACCTGTGGGAAGAGTTTCCCAAAAGCTTGGAAGCAGCCTCTATTAGAGGCCACCATACTGTAGGTCACCACTCCTCCCAGCCCAAGACACCCAACAACATCCAAATCTAAAACCACCTAGGGGCCAGTTCCATCTCAAGAGCCTGAACACTCTCCCTCCTTGAGTTTGTACTTTTGCTTTAATAAACTTCTAGTGTTTGCTACTTTCCTTCTAGCTGTCTTTATTTTGAGCATGTATCTTTATATATATCTTCTTGTGAGAAACCCAGACCTCCATTCACACAATACAGACTATCTCACCTGTAACAATACCATCACCCTACTTGTTGTTGTTGTTGTTGTTGCTGTTTCAAATCCAAAGGTGATAATGGTCGTCTGCTGTCAGTAATTTCTGGTTGCCTCACCATCCCTTGTTGTTTGGCTTCCTAGCTCTTCTATTTCCTTGTAATCAGTTCACTCTGTTGAACTACCTAGGATGAGCGGTTTTGCTAGTTAAACCCTTACCTATAAAGTCTTAGTACTAGAAGTGGTTCCATAAAAGAGACTCTGATTGTGGAGTTCTGGGTTGTATTGCTCTTCTTGTGGAGCTTGATCATGTAACAGTTTTTTTCTTTTTTTTCCCTAAAGGAAAATATAATGCTAATAATCTATGACATGAAAATGCATCTGGATTTTTATATTATCACATGTCACTTTTGAGATAAAATGCCAAGTTAGGGAAAAGCTTTGAGATCTCAAGTATTTGCTGGCTGCTTCTAACAATTGTGAAGAGCTTTATAAAAGAAAAATAGGCTCAGATTTTTAAACCATCATCTTAAGAAATCATATAATAATAGAGTTCCCATTGTACCTTAAATATGTGTCTTATTTTGTAATAGTTATAGTACAGGCATGGCTAAAAGTCTAACCCAAAATCTAATGAGGCTGACTGTAGAATTAAAACATAAATCAAATGCACAACATTGCCATACATTTTATGTTAGGATTTGGCAGGTTACTCAGGCAGGTTCTGTTTCTGTATATCTATGTTATGATGATGCTTTGGAAGAGTTGAACCAGGGGCCAGAAAAACTGAGAGGACAAATCTGAAGAGAGTTAAGCCTTCAAATTTTGCCCAATTTTACTCCCCAGAAGTACCCATCCTTCACTGTCCAAGGAGACTAGCCTTTCTTTTTCTTAAAACTCTGCAATGAGTTTTCTGAGATATTTGTTTATAAGAAAATACCTATTATGCTCAATTTTATACCATTTGTTGCTTCAAAATTGGCAATTAGAGAAACATTAGAAGATATTGAGGAAATTTTGAAGAAATTTTTATGATTCTTACAACTCATCTTGGATTAGATATCAAAATATATTTATCTGGTTCAGATCTGTGGAGTTGAAAAATGGAAATCATAGTGAGACATTAATCGTAGGCTTCCAGAAAGTATATGCTAAAAATCAAAAGATATCAACTCCTGTCTTACTTATGACAGAAGATATTCATCTAAAAATGTGTTTTTTTAAAGCTAATTAAGCACTTGTTTAAAAATAAACTGGCATTTTACTGATATCTTGTAAAAAAAATTTGAATATGTTTTTATGGAAGTTGAAAGTATTATATAGTAATTTGTCATATTAAGTATAATATTAACATACGAAGGAGATTGGGAAATAGAAAGTTTGAAGGATTTTACAGTGGCACACATGATCAATGATCTTTAAGGTTTCATTTTCCATAATGTTCTACTGTTTGTACTCTGGCAGGTTCTGTTTCTGTATATCTATGTTATGATGAAAATGCAGGTGATTCACCTCTGAATCCTGTTCCAATAGAATCAACTTATTCCTCTAGGATTCATGAGATTAGGAATTATGTTGGTGTTTATATCTTCCATTTTATTCAGCATTAATTTTTACATAACATAAGCAATTTGTAGTGGTCATTCTGTTTTCTGCTATTTCCAGTGTTTTTCCATTATGGTACGGAGTAGGAGTAAACTTCATTGCTTCTTGAAGTTAGGCATCACTGTGAATTGCTTAGATGATGAAAAGTTATCAGAAGCACCCAACAGTATCATCAGTGGGACATCTACCTATTTCTCTGTCCGAGTAAACAGAGATATTGTTCATGGTCTCCAAATGTGGACAAAATGAAGCACAGTCCTTTCTTGAATGTATAGCATTGTTTTAAGCCCCTGAGACTTTGGAGTTGTCTGTTAAAAGCAAAATCTGTCTTCTACTTGATGATGGGGATTTTTAAAAAATTGTCTATTAACCAGTAGAGTGCTTTTCAATCCTGTTTTAATCATGACATCTTTTCTTCAATTAAAGATATTCCAAATGGTAACACTTAAAATTGGACTATCCTAGTGAAGGGGCTGAAGGGCTTGATTGTTTGGGGTCCACTGGTCCATCCACTCCCATGAGCTGAGCTGTCTAGGGGCACCTCTGTGGCTCCACCACAGAGATTAAGAACTTGAGCACAGTTTAAAAATTGAGTGAAAAATCAGGAGACTTTGGCTAAAATATATTCTGTATAGAACTCATGAGACAATATATGTGTAATTATAGATATGTCACTGTATGTGAAAAGTAGCAATATAGAATAATACCTTCTCTTGGGTTATCAATATACTCATATAAAACGTAGTATACTTCAGTGATTTAGAAACTAAGTTCTGAAACTGAAAGACTGAAGTTAAAACCCGACTCTACCACTTTATAGAAGTGTGATCTTAGACATATTTCTTGAAATCCTTAAGCCTCAGTTCTCTCAATTAAAAAAAAAATTATTATCTGTACCTGACTATGTATAATGTTGCTATGAAAATTACATGAAAAAATGTACATAAAGTTATTAGCATAGTGCTTGGAAATTAGGAAGCCATAAATAGTCCAATATCTCATTTTTAAAAGGTGTACAGGGGCTCCTGGGTGGCTCAGTCGATTAAGCGTCCGACTTCGGCTCAGGTCATGATCTCGTGGTTCGTGGGTTTGAGCCCTGCGTTGGGTTCTGTGCTGGCAGCTCAGAGCCTGGAGCCTGTTTCAGAGTCTGTGTCTCCCTCTCTCTCTGCCCCTCCCCGGCTCATACTCTGTCTCTCTCTGTCTCAAAAATAAATGAACTATAAAAATTTTTTGAAAAGGTGTACAATTAAATTTTATACATTCTAGAATCATGCAAAAAAAAAGATGAGAGACTCTAAAAATTTTCTCCTGAATTTCTTCTACTTAAAGTTTTATTATTTGTGTAGATGTCAATGATTGTGAGAATGTGTCCATTTCTAATCTCTAATATGGAATCGTTATACAGCTGTTGATCAGAGAAATTGTTTTGCTTTTTCTGTTTATTTTAGATATTAGCAGATTCTTAAAATGTAGTCAACTAGCCTAATTCAGATATTAATTGAAGGATTTTTTTCCTACATCATGAAAATGATAGAATATATTTTGTTTTCTACTTTTTACTCATATTTAGAATTTGAACAAAAGTGAGATCAAGGCTTTGAATCCAATGCTTTTCTCACTCCTTCTAAATAGGCTATACCATGTAAAATCTGCATTTGGTTTCCCTTACACATCTTGAATGTATTTCATGTATTTTTAAAATGTTTTCTTATGATCTATTTTCTCACCAATCTCCACATGCCTGATGGGAGATGTAAAAAAGCTATTCCATATGCTTTGTGTAAAATATGTTGGAGAAAATTGAGCACAAAATGGTCTACTTAGAAAAAATAGAACAATTGCATGATTTTTCCATCAGAAGAGGCAAATTATATTTAATTGGTCCTTTCGGCTTTAAATTTCCAGATTCAAAATTCAGGTGATTTAAAATTTAGTAAACAATTACATAACTGGACTTTTACTATTGGTTTATAAAGATAAGCATGAGTTACTAGAGATGCAGTTTCTAAGGCAATTTATATCACATTTATGACAAATTATGAACTATGCAAAAAAACAGGTGCAAGATTTTATCTAATTCATTAGTAAGTAATGTATGCACCAAATAGCTCCCATTAAGAATTGATGCAGCTTAAAATAAACATATTCTCTAAGTTTTAATGATCATATATTATGAAGCAAACCATATACCAAATACTTTGTTAATGTAATTCCACTGACTTTTGATGATATTTAGGTCCTAATTGTTCTATGTAGTAAAACTTAAAGAAAATAAAAAATTGAAATCATATTTCCTATATATGTTTAATGTTGCTCACAGTTCTCTAGACTTTCTAATAAAGGGTTTATCAATGGTATCATAGTTAATAATCCTCTTAACCCAAGAGAACTATTAATTATTATCCTTTTATAGGTGAGGAAACTGAAGTGGAAAGTGATGAAAGTCATGCAAGTTTTTACAAAAATAAGTAGTCAAAATTAGGATTTAATTCTGATCTAATTCCAATGTAAAGCCCTTTCCACTATTCATCAATGTCCCTCCACGAACTCCCCTGGAACACATCACTTACAAGTCATTAAGTCCTCTAAGTGATACCATATATACACAGAGAGAAGAAAGTCTAATGATACATAAAATATAAAAAAGTGGGTCTTTATTGGAATATCTATTATATTTTCAAATAGAAACAAAAGAAATTTATCTAGGTAAACTTATTACAGGATATTGGCCTAAGAAATTACCAAAAGAATAAGTGATTTATAGTCGATAGTTACCCTTACCCTTCAGAAATGAATCCATCAGTACTCCTTCCTTTCCTAACTCATGGTAATGATATAATATTTCACAACCAAAATGATCTGTCTCCTAGATAACTTTCTCTCATTTTGTTAAAAATACAAATATACTAGTCAGAAATTAATATTAACATCCACACGAATTCACTCTTGTTAATGTCTGAATCATGGGAATATGGACCAAGATGGTCACAACAGCAAAGTGAATGGATGAAAGAAGGCACATTTGATGAGACTTGATAAAGGACTGAATGTAGAGAGTGAGGAAGAGGAAGTTGTCAGTGGGGACCCCTCACTTTCTGACAAGTGAAACTGGAGGAATAGTAGGGATCCTCAGAAGAAAACTGAAAGAAGATGAAGTGTGAGGTGACTGAATAAGGGGTGACTATAGTCATTCATGCTGAGAAAAGATTAGGGCTAAAAATATAAAACCAATGTCCTCAGCTAAAGAAGTTTATGAGGAATAAATACATATGGCTAAGAAACGTAAAATGAGGAGTAAGACGACTTACAACCAAACTTAAAAAAAAACTTCAACACTGAATAACACAATAGAGAATGAGCCTCCAAAATAGATGACCTAGGAAATACTAGAGATGTAGGAGAAAAGTCTAATAATTCCACTAACATAGGTGGAAAGGAATCCAAAATGAGGAAGACCTTCATTCACTAAGTCAAATGCTGCTAAAAGTAAAATGAATTAAGGCCTGAAATATCCATTTTATTATATAGAAGCTTCCATGTTTATGTTCCCAATTGAACCTATTAATGTATGGTTTTTGGCTATTATTTTCATGCAGAATGTTCTTCTGGGCAATTAGTGGATAGGTTCCATCAGCTCTTCAGCTTGTAAGCATTAATAAATTTAATTTAATGAGGAAAATATATGCAGAATTAAGAATATGGGTTCTTTAAGGCTTAATTTCAAAACAAGTGCTTTATGTAGACCCAGATTTATCTTTGAAAGACATTTCCAAATTAGTATAACAGCTTTAATATACTAATAACTTTCTAACTCTAAGAATAGGTAAGATTAAGTTAAATAATTTAGGTAAATCCAGGGGCACCTGGGTGGCTTAGTCGGTTAAGCGTCCGACTTTCGCTCAGGTCATGATCTCGCGGTTCGTGGGTTCGAGCCCCGCGTCGGGCTCTGTACTGACTGCCAGCTCAGAGCCTGGAGCCTGTTTCAGAGTCTGTATCTCCCTCTCTCTCTGACCCTCCCCTGCTCATGCTGTCTCTCACTCTCCTAGAAATAAAATAAAAATATTTAAAAAACAAAACAAATAAATAAATAAATAAATAAATAATTTAGGTAAATTTAATTAATTAAAACATTTGCAAAGAATGGAGATTACACTGAGGAATCAATATTCTTTTTGAAATCCTTAAGTATATTTTGAGTTATTTTTATCTCATCTCCTTGACCTAAAATATTATCTAAATACAGAGTATTTGCTCTGAAAGTATCTCAAACATATCACTCACAAAAAAGTAAAGTTACTTTTAAGTCATATATAACTGAGGTCCGTGGAAATCTAGTTTCAATCAGAATAGAAAGTTATAGGGGCGCCTGGGTGGCTTAGTCGGTTAAGCGTCCGACTTTCGCTTAGGTCATGATTTCGCGGTTCGTGGGTTCGAGCCCCGCGTCGGGCTCTGTGCTGACTGCCAGCTGACTGAGCCTGGAGCCTGTTTCAGAGTCTGTATCTCCCTCTCTCTGACCCTCCCCTGCTCACTCTGTCTGTCTGTCTGTCTCTCTCTCTCTCCCCTAGAGATAAATAAAGATATTTTAAAATTTTTAAAAATTAAAAAAAAAGAAGAGAAAGTTATAATTTATTGTCCAACTGAGAGTTGCCTTGATATGGAAAATAAAATTTCACAGAAAGTTTCTTGTGGATTTCTAAGTGTGTGGATATGTACACATGTACACACACACATACACAGACACACACACACATAGATTTTAGTATTTCCACATGTGGATAAGTTGAAATTTAAAATATTTACCATACTATTATAAATAGAAGTTAAAACAAATCTGTGTCTTTGTGTTAGGGTTTTTAAGTTTAAATGAATAACACTTCTTTCTTCCTTTTTTAAAAAATATTTATTCATTTTTTGAGAGACAGAGACAGGGCATGAGCATGGTGGGGGCAGAGAGAGAGAGGGAGACATGGAATCTAAAGCAGGCTCCAGGCTCTGAGCTGTCAGCAGAGTCCAATTTAGGCCACAAATTCACAAAGTGTGAGATCATGACCTGAGCCGGAAGTTGGACACTTAACTGACTGAGGCACCCAGGCTCCCCTTTCTTCCTTTCGTGAATTGGTAATTAATTGAGACATAAGGCATAAGAGACAAAGACAATGAGATGAAAACAACAGCTTTAAGAGAGAAAGGCTGTTTAGAGAATTTGCTTTAAATGTCTGCATACAAGGCTTACTAATAATATTTCAAACTAGAATTAAATATACATAAATAGACCTAAAAATTCAATGCTTCCTCTGGCAAGCTTCAGACTGAAGGCACAAAAAATTATGATTGTTGAGGCTGGCACCAAAATAGAGGGGGGAAAGGAAGATGAACTGAATGTCTATTAATCCTACAAAATTTAACAAGTAATCCAGTTCTTTGTTTATGGAGTTGAGATGAGCACGTGAATTAATCAGGAACAAGGCCAAGTATTGCTCTAAGCCACAAAGTCCTTTTGCTTGGAAATTTGAGCAAAGCTGAAAGATGGTTCCCCCACTCAATACTAAGCATTGATAAAATGCACTTAAATTAATTTGAATAAAAATTTATATGTGGATCTATCAAGTATGTCTTAGCATTTCTATTTCATTAGTTTCTTACATTATAATTTTTTTAAAGGATGAAAGTCTTGCATTCTAGGGGAAAACAAGAATTTAACTAGTAACAAAGATTAATAAGCAAGTAAAGATTTTTATTGATACAATGAACTTGAATTTCAGCAAGTTCATGTGGGCAATGAGAAAAAGAGTGGCCAAAAAAATAATACATTTGCATCATCAAGAATGATTATATGAGGAAATAGGAGGAACTGATTTGCAAATATTTTATTTTTAATACATCCATCTCACATATACCAAAAAAAGTATCTGTTATATATCAAGAAGACCATATATATGGATATATATAAACACACACATTTATGGATACATATATTAGATGTTATTTTTACTAAATATTGTTTTATTGTGTATTTGTATTGTTTTATATATAAAATAATTTTGTATATATAGTCTTCTTGATATACATACTCATTATCATTAGATCATCAACATGACCAATGGTAGATCACCCTTGGTCATGTTGATGATATTTGCTAACTTTAATGTTAATGTTGAAGTGTCAATAATAATGTTAATATCGCCTATTATTTGCATTCCAATCAAAATAATCTAATATCCAGCAAATTTTTCTAATGTGAAGGCTCTAGTAATAGCAAAAGCAATTTCCATCTTAACTGGTTTTTAGTTTTTACTATGGGATCTGCTATAAAAAGAAGCCATTCAAGAGTTCTTTCCTTGTCTTTACACCTTTGACCTCTCCTTTTCCTTGCCAGTGATTTCAGGCCTCTCAGTACTCCATTGATGCTCTATGGAGAATCTATGGGCCAGTTTCAGTCCAACCAGTAATTGTTACACTTTTGAACAATTTGAAAAGATAATAAAATTTTCAATTTCTAACTTGTTATGATAGATTATAAATATAAGAAACTAGAAAAAAATGAGGCTAGAAACATATGAGAGACAGAAATAAGTACTAGTAAAAATCTGAAGGCTATTTCACCAATATTAACATCCCAATCTGGAAAGGATTTTGGCTTCCTTGCCAGCTTTACTTAGAGGCACCTCCTCTCATCTCAGACAGTCGCTGACATTATCCCTGCCACACTTTCACTTTATCACCCATTGGGGATACTGGTTTCTTTTATGGCAACAGAAAAATGACACGGAACACTGAGCAGAAATTCAGCAGTTTTCCAGATCTCTTTCTTTGCATCTTTGTCTCTCAGTGTAACAAGTACAGGTACAATCTCAAAGCCAGTGAAATTCTCTAATAGCCTGGTTGATTTTTCCCGCCCATGAATAGGTAGGCTGGTTGTGTAGGTTCACAGAAGACAGTTTTCATTCTATGAGAAAATGGAACTTGTCTCGCTTACTACTACATTCCCATTTTCCAGAAACTAAATAGGGGATGCTAAAATATTTGTAAGATAGGAAAAGAGGGAAGAAGACACTGGTATAAAATTGTGGTAAAATATATAAGAAGGGAGAGTTAGAAGACAGCTTGATTATAGAAATTAAGAGAAAAACTGGGAATTTATTTTCATTACTTGAATCTCCAAGTCGATCTTGTGTATAGGCAGAATAACCAGAGGTTATTTTCATGGTGAGAAAGTTCCCTCAAGACTCACTGACTTTTGGCTGCCATTGT
The DNA here is from genome assembly GCF_003009895.1 of Hyaena hyaena. Classification (NCBI taxonomy): domain Eukaryota; kingdom Metazoa; phylum Chordata; class Mammalia; order Carnivora; family Hyaenidae; genus Hyaena; species Hyaena hyaena. Next base: position 84,530 of record NW_024082029.1, on the reverse strand, counting down.
CTACGTAGTCTTTGCTGGTAAAATGAGCTAATTACAGGTCAGAAGAGATACACATTAGCCTTTTCAAAAGTGGAACAATACGCAGGAAAATTTACATACAGCATTTCCCCCATACTTCTCTACTGCCCTACTCAGTCCTTTCTCCCTGTTTCAGCTACTTAGCCACGTGGAAACCTAGAGATGCTTTCTTAAGCACAGGCTCTCAGACTTTTAGTACAAGAGCCTCTGCCTCAACCTTCTTCATCTCTCCAGGCATCATCTAATAGTGATCAGGTCTGTAAGTCTTTCAGTCAAAAACTTAATAGGAAATCTCCCACCCTTCTTGAACTCCTTCCAGGAGAACAATTTATTCAAACTCCAAAATTTGCTTACATTTTAACAAGATGCCTGCTATTGATAGATACAATGGAGATCTACCACATATGAGCCTTCTCATCCTCCTGCTGTCTAATTTATTTCTGCATTCATTCAAAAGTATTTTGGTTCAATGCCAAGCAGAGTGTTAAGTAGTAGGGTGGCAACTGTGAATTTGACTTATTTTACCCTTTACATAGGGCCCCTCTGGTGGAGGATCTAAATTTGAAATTCCTAAGCAATAAATATTTCAGAATTCTAGTAAATCCTATAAAGAAAAAAAAAAGTAGGCTAAAATAGAAGATAACTGAAGCCACTGAGGACCGACTTTAGATAGAATAGTCCCAACTATTTCCCTGAGAGGTAACATTTAGTCTGAGAAGTAAAAGAATGAAGTTGCTGACTAGGAGCAGAACTGGGAACACAGCATTTTAGCATGCACCCTGATGTAGTCATGGGAAAGTACTGTGCTCCATAAAGAGCCAAAAGTCCTACATGGAGAACTTTTTGATGGATTTCTGACTAAAAGTGCCAAGTAAGTCTTTTTCATACTGCAGACCATTTACATCGGGAGTTTTTCAATGTCTGGCATTTCCCATCTGACTCTGAAGCTGAAGTGTATTCCCACAAAGCCTCATTTTCAGCCAGCTGTCTGTCAATCCACCAATAGTTTCAAACAATTCTTGCTAAGAAACTAGATAGCAATGACCTAACACTCTGGGGTATTTCTGTTTTCAAAGTGGATAAAAGAAGACAATAAATCCATTCAAATGCAAAGGAGTGAATCTCTAATGGATCACCTGGCAGAGAGTGAGTTGAGTAGGTAATACCACACACTGTTATAGAAGCTAATTTCATAAATCTTTTTCCATTAGAGTTCATATAAATTGAGACTTATACACTGAAGTAGAGAACTGATTATTAAAAAATGTGTTTGGTTCTAATTTAAATAAATTATACACACACACACACACACACACCACACACTAATCAATGTTCTACTGTAACCTGGTCACATTCCAAATTGTTTCCTTTACCCTCTAGTCAATTCAAGCTATTAAGTCATTTTTATGTATATTAACTCATTAAGTTTGAGAACAAGTTTTTGTTTTCTGAAATAATTATCTATGATATTTATCTAGAAAAAATAAATCTATGGCTGTGCTATGGCTATTAGCTACAGTAGAGAACACTTTGTTTAGCTCTGTCAATCCCTGACCACTGCTAAATTATCATACAATTTATATTAATGCTCTGAATAGTTTGACACATCGCCCCTTAATCACTTAATTTGTACCAATACAATATGGCTTATGATTCAATAAGTAAACACAGATTTTTAAGGAATGTGTATACTCAGTAGCATTTTGATTCAATAAAATGTTTTAAAACTATTTTTTCAAACATTTGGGGTTTGGCAAAACATAAAATGCCTTGGCCAAGCACTCTTTCTCCCAATCTTTAAGCCCAGTGCCTTTCAAGGGAAATTTAATTCATATGTTTCCAGTATATTTACACTTAGTTTATTTAAATGGTGTTTTGTAAGAGCTCTGTGAGGTCCAAGAAGTCAATAACCAGTTTATAAAGTGTTTTAAATTTCCTGTACATTGAACCAGGTGAGCAAATTTTAAGATAATAAAAATTCATGAATTTATTTTAAAATGTAATATTATATAACAATAATATTCAAACTGTAAAAGTTACATGCTATTCCCAAATAGGTCTCGATAATATGGCATTAGCTGCCACCCAAGTATACCTTGTGTAGGGCTGGGCTAGAATAGAGTTGAGGGAGCCAGTTGAGATCAATCCAGGATGCAAAAGAGCTGGTCTCTGGGTTGATGAGAAAACTAGTTATGGCAAGGAAACTTCTCCAACTCTTTTGGAAGTGGCTGGCTCTACTAACTACCTCCTAGTTTTCCCATTTACTAACTCTAACTTTGGACAAGCTACGTCTCCCAGCCACTCTCATTTTCTTTTAATCTAAAAAGAGTGGTAATACAGAACTAATTTCATAGGGCTAGAGTGAGGAATAAGTGAACAAAATAAGGGTAAGGTTATAGGTCTTTATGAAGTGGGGTGGCATACAGTATGTGATCAATAATAAAAATGATAGTTATGTGCATTTGACTTAAGGTTACCCACAGTAACTCCTTCAGCTAAACTGCTTTTACTTAGATGCCCATTAGTTGAAATCCATTAAAAAATTATTTAGGCGATTGTGGCTTACATAGGAAAATGAATAGGGCAATAGAAAATAAGCTAGAATCAGAGCAAAATGAGAGCTTTCTAGATTTGTCTATAGTGTTGGTTAGTGAAAGCCTAAGAAAGAAGGCAGGGGTTCCAATGCCCCACACTGCTATTCGCTGTATGATTGCAGGTGAGTTTCATAATGGTGCTGGCCCCCAGCTTTACCTGCAAATAAAGTGGCTAGACTAGATGACCCTAGGTTTCTCCCAACTTTCAAATAGAATAGTTCTATTATTTACCTCAGCATTAAAATAGTCTCAAAATTTGTCACACAAGTTAACTAATGAGAATTATTTTTTTCTAAATGTATCGGGTCAGAGACGCTATAACTTTAACTTCAAAAATTTTCCTACTGTTGTTAGACACATTATTCCTCTTCACTTTCTAAAAAATATACAGATGTTAAGTTAAAAAAATGTGCATCTAAATTGATCCGTATATGTAAGTAAGCATCACATTTATATTTTCAAAACTTGGAAATGTAGAAAGATAATAAATGAAAGTATAAATATAACTCCAAGTATCTGACAAGGAGTAGCTTGGAGAAATCTGCGTATCAGTCCATTGTGCTTTTTCTAATCTTTAATTCAGAAAAGCTTCAAGATCAAAGAATATTATATTTTTGTTATCTAGAAGAGTAAAAGCATTTTCAAAACATACTTTTATCATCTGTTTATTATCTTTTGTCATATGGTAGAAGCACATCCCCCAGACATAGTTTGGTCGCTTTGCAGTTAGAGAAAGGGAGCATTTTCAGAGTTAGTCTGATATTAAGCAGAATATTCAGACCACAGTCAAACTAAGCGCTCTAAAGCATCGCTAGTCAATCAACCACCTTCCACAATCCATACCACAGCTAATCATCATTCAAATTGAGAATGAATTATAAATGCAAAAAAAAATTTTGCATGAGAAGAGAGAGCACATTGTTAAGGATCTAAGAACAGTAAGTGCAGAGCTAAAATTGTGACTAAATCATCTGAGTCCAGAAATATTTCTACTTCTATCTCAACATCTGTCTTTTAGGGTCTTTCTTTTTCTCACACCACTGCCAAGATAAATTCAGGAAGAGCAGATAGTCTTAGCCAGATTGAGCCAGGCATGTAATTATTTTTAGATTAAGTCACAAATTCTTTGTTCTCTTTGAAAACACCTTCTTATACTCAACTTCTTTGAACTTTCTCCACAGGTTAATAAAATAATCAGAACCTAATGCATATGGAATGGTTTTGTCACTGTATCACTTGTGTGAAAATAAATAATCTTATTGTTATCACCTTAAAATATGCCCATAATTTTATATAAGTTACATAACTTTTGTCTCTTCTTTTCCTAAATATTGAAGAACATAAAAGTTTAAGAAATTAATCTGCTTCCCAGATGCTAACATCCTTGTTGAATGGAGAATATTAGCATATATAATGTGCTGAAAAGCAGGCTTCTGACCATACATGCAATCAGGATTTGAAACTGAAAGAGATTTCTATGGATTAGAGTAACTTACTTTTGGAAGTCCCAATGGATGCCACACATGGACCCACAAAACTCTCTGGTGCCTAATGTCACCAATAAGATTTGGCTTCGATGTAGTTAATCATTCTCTAGTCTCACTTACTCATATGTGTTCCAGGCACATCAGGAGAATTCTCCCGTCTAGACTATGGTTGTTTGGATCAGCTGCCCCCCAAATTTTTATTCTTCAAGGTACCAAAATAGTGCTGATGTGCATGCAAAAGTAGAGTGGGGAGGGTCTCCTCTGTGTCCATGGTTACCATGGACCCCAAGCTGCTCTGTGCCTAGATCTAACAAAGTTTTTGAATGCCCTGTTAAGCAATGCCTCTAAGACTACCTAATTTCCCCTGTTCAAAAACGAGGATAAGAAACCTGGTTGTAGGTAGGTACAGAATTATACAAATGTGTCTCTCTCTTCTGACCATATCAATCTTTCTCTTGATTATACCTCCTCTAAATTCAAATAAAAATCGTGCAAATAAAAAGTACTGAGAAAACAGTGAAGGCAGGGGAGGAAATGGTATTGACACATTCAGCAGTTCACCAAAAGTCATGAGATAAACCTATATAAGTTTTAGTAATCAATTCTGCAAAAATATGTAAGTGATATCCTGAAAATGAAATGTTAGCTAAGGGATAAAACAAAGTTTAAAAACAAGTCTAGCTATGGTCAATACCACCTCCCTCAATTATAGAAAGAATTCTTACAAAATGATGAGTGTTAATCTAGTACTGCCTGATAGAATTATTTGGGATTCAAATCAACAATTTTTTTAATGTTTACTTATTTTTTTTTTTAGTTTATTTTTGAGACAGAGCACGAGTGGGGTAGGGGCAGGGAAGGAGGGAGACACAGAATCTGAAACAGGCTCCAGGCTCTGAGCTGTCAGAGTAGAGCTTGATGCGGGGCTCCAACCCATGAACCATGAGATCATGACCTGACCCAAAGTCGGATGCTTAACCAACTGAGCCACTCAGGCACCCATGTTTACTTATTTTTGAGAGAGAGAGATAAAGGGAGAGAGAGAGAGTGAGCACACGTGGGGGAGGGGCAGAGAGAGATGGAGTTACAGAATCGGAAGCAGGTTCCAGGCTCTGAGCTGTCAACAACAGAGCTTGATGCAGGGCTCAAACCCAGGAGCCCTGAAATCCTGACCTGAGCCAAAGTCAAACACTTAACCAACTTGAATCATCAAGGCACCCACAAATCAACGTTTTGAAGCCAACTTAACTCACTGAACACACCAAAGACAGAACAACAAATTGCTCAGAATCTGCAATATTATTTATTCTGTAACACCAACAGTTCTTTATTTTGTAATCATTCAATTTTCAATTTATACGTGTTTTGTTATTTTAGAACAATCTTTGTTTCAGAAAATATCATTTACTAGTATTTGCATGAAGATGCAGAAAATTTAAATATTTTTTGAAGTACATTAATTTATATGGGATTTTTTTTTCTCTTTCTGAGCCTTTCTTTACTTATAAAGGGATTGTTTTAGAAGACCTCTAAGAACATTTATCTTTAAACAAGTGTACCTATATTTACACACACAAGAATATAAAGTGAATATGTTACTCATTTTCTCATAAACATTTTGCAAAGCACATTTTTAAACCAAAAAAAAAAAAAAAATGCTACCAGAAAAATAAAATACTTTGGAGAGAAAAATATACTAGAACTTTTCCAGAACATTTTTAACCTTGAATGTACAAATCTACTTATCCTTTACAATGAGACAATTAGAATTCTGGAAATAAAATTTGATGGTTTAAAATTAGTAAGATAGGGGCCCCTGAGTGGCTCAGTAGGTTAAGTGTCTGACTCTTGGTTTTAGTTCAGGTTGTGACCTTGCAGTTTCAGGAGTTCAAACCCCCTGTTGGGTTCTGTGCTGGCAGTGGGGAGCCTGCTTGGGATTCTCTCTCTCCCTCTCCCCTACTCATGCTGTCTCTGTCTCTCTCAAAATAAATAAATAATCTTAAAAATAAAATTAATAAGAAAAAACTTGTATTAGTTCAATTTTAGGATCATTAGAATGGAATGGAACAATATAATTCAATTTTTTAAATTGCAAAACTCACCATTAATACTAGAAGTTGCCTTTTGATAGATCCATTTATTTTTTAGGACCTTAGGAAAACATTTGCTTTAGCTATAGTGTTAAATGTCCCTGAAATATGCCTTCCTCCAAAAAATATCATAGCAAACACACAGATTTCTTCAATAGGCAAAGTTCAAAGCTTTGCTTTAAGTATTATATTTCTTTTAACCCTCATGTTATTGCAGAACAAAATGTTACATGCTGCATTTTAAAGGAGAAACAGAACAAAGAACTAAACTTCATGATGGGTTATTACCTTGCTTTTATATTTAGAAATTTTAAATGTATCCACACTAAGGTTTATCACTTCGTTTTCTTTAAATATTACCAGTGACTATTCTTTCTTCCTACCTTTATTGCATTTCACACATGAAAAAGATTAACACAAATGTACCATGCCACTCTCTGTATGTTAGCTACTTTTGTATGTTTCTTCTTTTGATGCCTTTATTCAAAAAATCAAAAACAGTTTAAAATACATGGTTTTGGAGAAATCCAGGTGAGACATTCTAGGCTGTTAGTGGACTTTTGCCCAGAAATAGAAATCACTGTGACTCATTTCAAAAAGCAGTTTTCACAGCTTCATAAATATCTGGTTGTGAAGAATAATATGGATACTATTGTTAAACCCATTTTCAGTGTTCAAAGAGACACTTTTTAGGATTTCTGGAAGTTTTTGTTTGCCAATTTTACAATCAAATTATTCTTTATACAAATTAAATTCAACTCAATAATCACTTCAGTAAGTGATACATATCAAAAATAAGTATAAACTTTGATCTCAAAGCACTCAAAATTAAGCACAGAAAACAGAATGGAAGTGACTAACAATTTTTTCTTTCTACCATTCCCAGGTTTTTCTTTCCTAGATCATAAAATGCAACACTACAAGCCACTGTTTTCTTAACACTGTATGTCCTGGTCTTGCGCAAGACACAAGACTCTACACTTTCTAACTTACATGACTCTATTTCCTTCACTCCTAAATACAGACTTCTGAATGATGTTATAGAACTTCATTACAATCCTGGAGATTGGAGGCACCCCAATCGTAAATTCTCTGATATTTTTTAAAACCAAGCACCTCTCAAACACTTGATTTCAAGTATCATTAGCTAGTGGGCACTGATGTTTCAAAAAATCATTTTAACACATACATTTATATCCCTAGATAAAACTTTTCTTATCTCCACAAATTCTCTATAGTGCTTCACCTCTTACAACTGGTTACCCACATCCCGGAAACAATCATGGCTGTTCAATTGCACTTAAATTGCTGTTCTCTACAACTGCACCTCTTCCTGCCCTCACTGCCTTCTTTCCAACCTTGGAAGACAAGGCTTACCCTCTGTTATTTAAATAACAATTTAAATGTTAATTTCACATCCACTTTTTGGTGACATACTCTCCTGATTCTTTTCAATTATCTTTTTCAATAACAGCCTAAATTCTTTGGGGAGAGAATTATGTTTGAGAATTATGTCATGGCAAGTCTTCAAAACTAAATTAATGGCTGATTTATGTGTTTGGCACTAATTATCTATAGAATGTCAAAACATGGTGTATTTCATAAAATTATATTTCAAGATTGTACAGTGAATTAATACTTAATCAGAAATAATCTGCTCCAGGCACATAGCAATAAGAATAAACTATAAAAATGGAAAGCCAATAGGACATACCTGGGCTTAAAAATAGGATTATTATTTTCTCCCTAGACTTAAAACACATGTGTGCGCACACACACACACTCAAAGAAAAGAGCAAGGCCACTGCCACAGCCCTGCTGAGTTCAAGTTCTGAAAGTATGAAGTGGTCACCAGAAATAAGAACCATCCTATGCGAGAAAGGATGAAAATGGCATCTAGTCAGAAAAGGACCTCAAGCCAGACTCAGTCATTAAAGCTAGTTTTAATCCTAACCCTGATCAGTGAAAGAAACCAATCAATCAATCAATAATCTTCAGTGACAAAGACTGGGTTATGTCAGCAAAAAGTCCCATAATTAAACCCGTCTTGTCCATTGTCACATACACTAGGTATGCAAAGTCCTTAAAATTTAGATATTATAATTATAAATAAAAATTTGTAAAGTGTATATTAAAAAGTGTATCAAAAGAAACCCATGAGTTTGAAAAACTAAAATGTACGTTACTAATGGGTTAAAGTGAAAATTAAAAATAAAAATTCAAAATATTTAGAAGACTATTAATATACAAACTTTTAGGATTCAAGGGGAAAAGGGCTTAATTCATTTTTTTTAGTGTTACAATTAATTTTGTTTTAATTTTAATTACCGTGTAGTTAACATAGAGGTTATATTAGTTTCAGGTGTACAATACAGTGATTCAACAAGTCCATATATTACTGCTCATCATGATAAGTGTACTCTTAATTCCCTTCACCAGTTTTTAATTAATATTTTAATTTTAATTACAGTATAGTAAACAGTGTTACAGTAGTTGAGAAAAAGGCTTTTAGTGATCAAAAATGTATAGTTTCAAAAGCACAAAATAATTATTATGTGCTCTAAACAAAATCTACAAAAAGAATGAAGGAACATTTTAAAAATTAGAAGAGGGGTACCCGGGTGGCTCAGTCAACTGAGCATCTGACTTTGGCTCAGGTTATGGATTTGCAGTTCCTGAGTTCAAGCTCTGTTTGCGCTCTCTGCTGTCAGCACAGAGCCCACTTCAGATCCTCAAACCGTCTCTCTATGCCCTCCCCCACTTGCACTCTCTCAAAAATAAACATTTTTTTTAAATTAAGAAATTTTTAAAAATAATAAAAATTAGAAGAAATAGTAAAGATCAAATGAGAAACAAAATGAACTAGAAATCAAAGAATGGGCACTATTTTAACACAAGTTGCTTACTCAGGGGAAAAATATTTAAAGCGAATGAAAGAGGCAAACTCATAGCAATGGCAATAAAATCATCTTATTAAACACTAGGAAAAAGAGAAATGGCCTGAAAAACTTGCCCTAGAAATGGAAAGGGACCTATAACCTCAGAATAAGTAGATATTTAACAATTTTAAGTAAAGTATGCCCATTTTATGTCTCTAGGTAAAAATGTATACATTTTCTTTTGCTTTATTTATTTTGAGAGAGAATGAGTGCAGGCAGAGAGATAAAGGAAGAGAATCTCAAGCAGGTTCCACACCATCAACACAGAGCCAATGCAGGGCTCAAACTCACAAACTGTGAGATGATGACCTGTGCTGAAATCAAGAGTCTGATACTCAACCAACTGAGCCACCTAAGCACTCCAGTAAAACACATAAATTTCTAAACATAGATAACCAAAGTAGATTCAAAATGACACTGAAAATATATTGATACAGAAAATCTAAATAGAGCAATAAGTATTAAATACACATATTTTCAAGTATATCCTATGGACTTTACTTCCTAAAACAGAGACAGGCCATTCTCTGAGTTTTCCATACCATCAACAAGCAGAAAATTCATGTTATACACATTTTCTTATTCCAGCAAATAGAAAAAGAAAAGTGTTCAAACTAATTTTAGAAGTTAAACCTTGCTAACAATGAAGAACAAATCAAAGAGAAAAATACTCAGAGCAATTCCAATTATAAAACTATATAGAAAAAAATCAAAACAGACTGCTAAGCAACTTAATCCAGCAGCAATTTAAAAAATAGGCTATAGTCAAGTAATGTTAATGGTAAGCAACATTAGAAAATTGAATAAAAATGAGCATATTCACAAAGGGAAAAACCATGCCCCAAAATACCAACCCCCCCCCCACATTTGGTAAAATCAAACTCTTATAGTTATTTAAAACTGGGAATACAAGGTTATATCTTCAATTTGATCATTTTATTGTTCCCAAATACACAGGAATCATCTTACTTAATGATAAAATTTTAGAAGCCAGCTCTCTGAATTAAGGATAAAGCACCACTTTAACTTTGTAATAGAAGTTCTAGCAAAGTTGATAAAGAAAAAATACAAAATTATAAAAATTAGTAATGAAAAGAAAAATCTATCTTTATTTGGAATAATGTGCATACACCTAAAACAAGAGAATCTCAGAAAAAGAATGAAAATTTTAGTTCAGCAAGACTGTTGAATACAAGGACAGGAAAAAAGATATCCTATAACAGTAAAACTAATTAAACATTAGATCTCATTTATAACAGCAACCAAATGCAAATATCTGTGTATATGCATGTGTTCACGCCCACAAACTCAAAATACCCAAACGATTAAACAGTTTGTACATAAAATTTAAAAATCTAATACATGTTGAAAAATGTTCAACCTCACTTTTAATCCATGAAAACAATTAAAATAATGTGATAGTACTAAATAACCAATATTTTTAAAAATATGAAGTCTATTTCTAAAAAAAATTATTTGTTTAGAACATGACAAAAATGAACTCTAATGAATAGCAAAAACAAAGCAAATCAACTAAATAAATTTTAATGGAAATCTTAAAAATGTTCAACAATGTATGAAAGAATTAAACAATTTTTACTTATTCACATGATAGAATACAGGAAACAAATTGATAAAGCCAATTTAATAGTAATTTAGCAATAATGAGTTAAAGATGTACCTACCCTTTGACTTAACATATCCATTTGAGGTATAATATTTTAGTGATGTATAGTTATACTAGGAGACATGCACAAAAATGTTTATCAGAACCTTTATAATAGCAAAAATAAAGCAAATCAACTAAAATCAATTTTTAAAGGATATTTTAAAAATGTTCAACAATGTGTAAAAGGATTAAACAATTGCTACTTGTTCACACAATGGAATACTGTATAGTAGCTAAAATGAGTGAACCTAAAACTATGCATAGCAATACAGAAAAATGTTTTAGGGTAAAAACAATATTTAGAATACTAAAATATAATAATTCTATAAAGAGAAAACATTTCACACCTCTACTTTTGTTGCTTAAGTACATACTCCTATGTGATCAATGAGTATACATGCATGAAAAGGTAAAAATTGGGGCACCTGGGTGGCTTAGTCGGTTAAGCATCTGACTCTTGATTCTGACTCAAGTCACGATCTCACAGTTCTTGGGTTTGAAGCCCATGTCAGGCTCTGTGCTGATGACATGGAGCCTGCTTCGGATTCTCTTTCTGCCCCTCCCCACTCATGTGCACATGCTCTCTCTCAAAATAAATAAATAAACCAAAAAAAAAAAGTGAACATTTTGAAGATAGTGATTAACTCTGGGAAAAAAAAAAAAAGAGGACAATTGAATGAATAGTAAAGATTTAAACAGAGTTTCAACTGTGTCTGGAATGCTCGATTTATTAAAAAATAATTTTTATGGCAGATGGAAATGTATTGTTTTTGCTAAAACCAGTAGATAGTTTATTTTTTTTATTTAAATTTAAGTTAGTTTACATATAGTATAATGATTTCAAGAGACTTAGTGATTTACCAATTACATACAATACCCAGTGCTCATCCCAAGAAGTTCCCTCCTTAATGCCCATCACCCATTTAGCTCATCTTTCCCCCCCGCCCCACAACATCTCTCCAGCAACCCTCAGTTTGTTCTCTGTATTTAAGAGTCTCTTATGATTTGCCTCCCTCTCTGTTTTTATCTTATTTTTCCTTCCCTTCACCTATGTTCATCTGTTTTGTTTCTTTAATTCCACGTATAAGTGAAATCATATGATATTTGTCTTTCTCTGACTTATTTCACTTAGCATAATACACTCTAGCTCCATCCACAATGTTGCAAATGGCAAGGTTTCATTCTTTTTGATTGCCAAGTAATATTCCATTGTGTGTGTGTGTGTGTGTGTGTGTGTGTGTGTGCCTATCTGTCTATATCACATCTTCTTTATCCATTCATCATTCAATGAATGTTTAAACTCTTTCCATAATTTGGCCACTGTTGATAGTGTAGTGCTGCTATAAACACTGGGATTCATGCGCCCCTTTGAATCAGCATTTTGGTATCCTTTGGATAAATACCTAGTAGTGCTGGGTCATAGGACAGTTCTATTTTTAATGTTTTGAGGAAATTCCATATGTTTTTCTAGGGTGGCTGCACCAATTAGCTTTCTCACCAGCAGTGCAAAAGAGTTGCCCTTAGTCTGCATCCTTGTCAACATCTATTGTTTCCTGAATTGTTAATTTTAGCCATTCTGACAGGTGTGATATGGTATCCCATTGTGGTTTTGATTTGTATCTCCCTGCTGATGAGTGATGTTGAACATCTTTTCATGGATCTGATAACTATCTAGATGTCATCTTTGGAGAAGTGTCTATTCATGTCTATTGCCCATTTCTTCACCAGACTATTTGTTTTCTGGGTATTGAGTTTGATGAGTTCTTTATAGATTTTGGATACTAAACCTTTATATAATATCTCATTGAAAGTATATTGGTTTCAATGTTGTTTTCTATTTTATTTCTGTTAGAAATATTCAACAATTAAATAACAAACAATAACCAAAGTACCCTTGGGGTAGATTTTATTGTTTGCCAATCTTCACTCACCTATTCTTCATAGAAAAAATATCCTTTCAACCTAATGATGTGCCACTTGGATTTTAAATTTACTTTGACCAGTGGAATGAGGACAGAAGTGACAAAATGCATATTTTGAATAAAACGTGTGAGAGGCATGGCAAGTTACTGTCCCCCATTTGTGTTCCTCTACTTTCCCACGAAAACATCACATCCCAGATGGGTTGGAATGAAAGGACACATTGGAACAGACCTACATCTGACATTGTACTTGGATAGGAATCAGCATCTAAACCGCAGGCGCTGACATAAAATGTGAGTGAGAAATAAATCCATAGTTACGTAAGCCACTGAAAGTCAGAAGTTATTTGTTACAGAGCCTTTTTATAGCAAAAGCTGTCAAACAGAGTCCAATATTATTATAGTATAGAATATTAATGCAAAACATCATAAAATTACATATTAGTATATAAAACTGCCTCATGTATTCAATATCAGAGACATGTTCATAAAATGTACCAACTGACCTTAATTTGAAGTTGGGTGATATTCACTACTCCAACCCAATATACAACATGAACACACGCATCATGCAAACTTCTACAATAATCAGCAAAAATTAATCCTACAGTTAACATGTATAATTTCTTCTAAGGAAGAACTGAATGCAGTTTAAATACTATAAACTATAATGTACATTTAAAATAATAAACCAGAAATAAAAGAATATGATTTTGAATTTAGTACCGTAAAACTTTTCTGATTTTGGGTACAAACTTGTGAGGTTAATTTTCAATAGCCAAATGCCACCCATAGTTGCCACCTAAGTTTATTTTTAGAGAAAATACTTTTTGAAGTATAGGGATTCTTACAGTAAATGATTATGGGAAATTTCTAAGCTATCAAGAAAGAGTGTCAACATATAGTTTTTGTTTGTTATACCTAGAACAAAAGAAGAAATTCTGAATTCTCTCTAGTGGAGCTAAGAGCAGGAAGAAGTAGCAAAGGTTTGGATTCTACCCAATCACTGAGCCACACAACAGCAGAGTTGGAGACCTACAATCCATTCTAATCCCAGATATTGAAAATGTGAAAAATTGTCATCCTGTCCTTGGTAATCATCAGATTTCCTATTCAGAATAACCCTCCCTCTAAAAGCATTTAAAATGTTAATTAAAATATATTTAAAAAATAATTTGAGGGGCACTTGGTGACCTTGATTTCAGCTCAGGTTATGATCTCCAGGTTATGGGATGGAGCCCCACTTTGGGCTCTGTGCTAGGTGTGGAGCCTGCTTTGCCCATCTTCCCCACTCATACTCCCATCTCTAAAATAAAATTTAAAAAAACATAATTCTTTTAAAATCTTCAATGAATTAATTTAAAGGGAAACAAAGAACCAAAATTTTAGTATGGCATTATGCAGAAAGTCAAGCAGAGTTCACAAACTTACTTTTTCCATAAAGATATTTGCCAATGATGATGATATTATACTGATTTTTTTTCTGATATTATAAGGCACAGAAACAGAACCAAAGCTCTGGGCCTTTCCATGATAAGGAGACCATGTATATCCATCCATAAAAACCAGGACTCCAAAAGCTACACTCAATGAAAAAGTAAAGCAAGAGAAAACCATCCTCCACTCTCCATTCCCAACAGACTTTAAGAAAAGTGATTTGGCAATAGCAGGGTTGCAAGTATGTAGTGTGTGTAATAAAGCTGTCTCAGTTGTGACTACAATACTCTATCAATACAAACACAAAAGTGCTGACTGCCATCAGGGAAAGACATCACATCTAATCAACATCACCCTACCATGGTTGCCTAATTTACATATACATAAAACTGGAGCCAGATGGCTGGGGTGCTAGAGTCAGATGTACATAAATCACATGAAGGATCAACACTTTAGAGTTGTCTGATTTAAATGCAGGTGAATCTCAGAGCCAGGAAAAATAAACATGTGTACTTAACATAGTTAGGAGCACCTTATTATGGTTCACTAAGTATATAAACCCCAAACCTTCACAGCTCTATGATACTTGTTCCCATTTCAAGGATTTCTTCACTTTCCCAAGAGTGAAGGTTCACATTTTCAACAATAAGTGAACCTCCCTCGGAGAACTTGTTAAGAAGACCATGGTAGAGTAATGTGTTTGGGGAAAGGGTTTGCAGTGGGAGAGACACATTTAAAGAGAGCATTAAGGGAGTTAGAGAAAGAGTTGACAAAGAGAGAGTATTGGCATTCAAGTGAAAGCAAGGAAGAATTTATATCTGCTAGTTGACTAATGAACTGTTAGACACCTATCAGAATAAGGTATTTTACCCCTACCAGTCAAATGTATATATATGCATTGATAAGAAGTCTTAATTTAAATGAATGAGATCTGTTTATATTGGATAATCTCTTGTCCTCTAGAATAATTTCATAATAAATATAAATAACTTGAAAAAACTAACTCTGGTTGGTTACACATTTTTTTATTAAAGATAGTAGAGTGAACACAGTACAGTTCATTGTAGATCTTATACCCTCTGCTCTCTTGCTGTCACCATACCTTTAACAACTCATGACAAAAACCATCCCTTAAAAAGTGAAACCACATTTAAGCCTTCTCAAATTCACATTACCTAAGTAGTCAAAAAATTAAGTTATGACTTTCAATTGTCCATGGTAACTTAACAAAAGCAAAAGACAAATTTCCTCTGAAAGTTTTTAACTTCATCTGAGTCACAGAGAACTCCATTTTCCAAGCAAGAAAAAACTCCCAATCAAAATAAACTGACCATAAAAAGAAACCAACTAGCATACTCAAGAACCAACTTATACAACAGAATGTAGAAAAGGACTCACAATGAGTTGAAATTTTCAATTCCAGATTATAAATTAACAATGATATTAAAATGTTTAAAGAAATTAAAAAATGATTGATAATTATCTTCAGGGAAAAATTACAAAAATAAGTATTTAAATCTAGAAAAAACAAAAATTTTAGAAAGTATAATAACTTTAAAAAAATCAATGGACTAGACACAGATGAAGAACATAAGTCGGAACAAACTGGTCAATATGTAGAGAGAAACAGAAAAGATGAAATCAAATAAAACATGTATAATCAGAGCTCTAGGAGGAAGGGAGAATGGGTTAGATGTATATATAAAAATATAAAGTATGAGAACATACTAAACTGATAAAATATATGAAGTCCAAACAATCCAATGTAGGGTAAACACAAGACATTCACCTAGAAATATAATAGTGAAATTAGGGAAAACAAATGGCAAACAGAAAAAAATAGGAAAAATATATACTTCAAAATAGTGGTAGTTTGATGGACAACTCCTTTCTTAATAGCAATAGAAGCCAAAAGCAGTGGAATGATAGCTTTAAGAGATGGAAAGGAAATAAAGAATAGTCTTTGAAATTTTATGAAGACAAAACTTATTTCAAGAATAAAGGCAAAATAAAGATACTTTAAGACAAAACTATAAGAATTTATCACAGGAAAAATTTCATGAAATTCTACAGTATATACTCTATGCAAAAAAAGAAGTCTCAGAAATATAGGTTGGAAATAAAGCAAGTACAAAGAGTGATAAATATGTAGTTAAATTTAAACAAATACTGTAACATATAATATAATGTTTAATAGGGTTAAATATGTAGAATTATAATTCAGCAATAACTTGTCAAGAGAAGGGTAAATTATTCTGTGGGTCTTTGAAAGAAAGAAATGATATTGATTACATTTAGAATCTTGAAAGTATACATATTATAATTTCCATGGTAACCCCTATAGCATTAAAAAATATTTAACAACTACTAGCAGGAAAAATCCATCATAAAACAAAATTAATTGCAGGATAAAAGGCCACAAAGAAGAAAAAGAAGTCTAGAATCAACAGAAAAACAATATGTACAAATAGATCAAATTATATCAGAAATCACTATAAATATAACCAGCCTAAATTCTCTAGCTAAAGACCAAAGATTTTTGAGACTCACTTTAAGAGTCAATATATAAAAAGAAAAAAAAAAAAAAAAAAAAGGATAGATGAGCCAAGAAAAGAATTGGAGTTGTTATACAATTTACTGAGAAAATAAGATGTAAGTAAAAGCATTAGCAAAAATAAAGGCTTTTGCTTTATAATAAATAAAAGTTCAATTTTTGAGGAAAATATTGCAGTATGAATTGTCTCTTAATCCTTATCACAGCTATGTGTATCAACATTAATGAATCTTACATTTTTAAAATTGAACAAAATAAATCATTGAAATAAACCTACACTCTGATTCTGGTTGTAAATAAAAAATAGGCAAAAGTAAGTGGCTTTTTTCAGGAATAAATATAGATGTAGTGAAAAAAAGAAAATCAGAAAATGAAGTAATAGAAAATTCACGGTAGTGCTTTTTCTGGGAGAAAAGAGAAGGAGATGCAATAAAATAAGGTCATGTCAGAAAGTCCTTTATGGATGGCAATATTTTCATTGTTAAGTGGTGGTAGCAGGGGTACTTACTTTATTGTTTTTCTTTAAAATATGTACGTATGTTTGTATATTTCTATCTGTACATAATTCACAACTTTATATGATATGAAACAAGATGAGAAAAGGATAAGTGACGTAATTAAGGCAACACAGCTAGTAGTGATTGCTATAAACTCTGGTTCCTGTTATATAATTTTTTTTCTTTTACAAAATGTCTTAATGTCCTTACTAACATCTCTTATTCTCTATATTTTTCAGTGGCCCATGTTTATCAAAATAGATGTTTATACATACTTCATAGATATGGGGGGAACTACATGTAACATTTTTATTTATCAATTCATTAGTAACTCAAATATGTTTTCTTGAATAACTAGATAGCTCCTCAGTGTTATATCTTAATTTGTAATTATCTTGGACAACTATCATTTTGTCTAACGGAAATCTCTTTTTCCCTTATTCTGTTAACAGAATTCTTCTTTACCATGGGCATGTTATTCGAGGAGTTTTACATTTTTTTAATGTTTTTAAAAATTTATTTCTGAGAAAGAGACAGCATGAGCAGAGGAGCATCAGAGAGAAGGAGATACAGAATCTGAAGCAGGCACCAGGCTCTGAGCTAGCTGTCAGCACAGAGCCCTACACGGGGCTTGAACCAGAGGAACCGAGAGATCATGACCTGAGCCGAAGTCGGACGCTCAACCGACTGAGCCACCTAGGTTCCCCAATTCCAGTAGTTTTAGATCAAGTTAACTGTTCTTGCTCCTGCCAGAGATGAGCAGTTGACCTAGAACCTGAAGCTGGTCAATGAGACTACCACACCTCCCTTACCATCAGTGACTGCTTTGGTTAGGTCTTATGCAGGCCAATAAAAGCCACCAAAATGTTACATTAGAATTACATTACAATAGAAAATAAAGGGATATTTTCCCTTTATCTAGAATTATGGATGTTGAAGATTATGTAAGCCTAGGGAACCAGTGACTTTTGTCACCTCACTGCTAAAATCAGCCTGAGAATGTGGCCCAGAGAGAGCACAATGGCATCAGAAAATGAAAGGCAAAAGAAGTAGATTTCTGATGACATTATTTTGTTCCCCTGGAACAAGTAATGTGAGTCAGTTACTGCCTATATTATGTTTGCTTATGGAAATGTGAGTTGGTTTTTGCCACTTGTAACTAAAAGTGTTGACTATCTCAGTCTTTACAAAAACTTTTAAATTAGGGATTGAAACTTAAAGGCCTAAAGGCGCTGGGCCAACAAATGGGTTAAGCAAGCCATGTAAATAATTGTTACCTTCTTTCTCCCTTGTTTCCCAAAAGAATAAAAACATCACAGATTTAAAAAATAATTTATAAGTGTTTTGTGGGTTTTTCTTTTTGGGAGGTATGGGGGATGGTCTTAGCCAAATGCTAGAAGTGATAGAACACTTGACACTGATGGATTTGGAAGGTTCATCCTCCATCAGGACAGGCAGCTGCTGCAGATTTTGCTGTTCAAGCACATGGGGCCAGTTTGGATCTATTTTCTAATTTTTCAAGGGAATATGGATTTTTAAAATTATTTTTGAGAAATTCCCTAATTTTTAAATGTGGTAATTAATTCA
The DNA here is from genome assembly GCF_003009895.1 of Hyaena hyaena. NCBI lineage: Eukaryota > Metazoa > Chordata > Mammalia > Carnivora > Hyaenidae > Hyaena > Hyaena hyaena. The sequence goes on along the minus strand of NW_024082029.1, from coordinate 65,736 downwards.
GGTTTGTTTTAAAGACTGTGTGTGCCAAACAAAACATTTCCTCAGATAAGAGTCATCTCTGGAGCTAGCAGTTTGGAACATTTCCCTCATGGTAATTACCGCAGTATGATATTTTTTTCCTTCTCAGAATGATCTTTTAGATAGTTTTTATCATTCTCTGTGTCTCTCCCCGCCATCCCCACACACATAAAAAATATTGCTTCTCCCCTCCTTGAATTCAGCTTGAATATGTCTACTTGTTACTTAGAAAAACTCTAACTTGGTTAGTGAAGTTAAATAGGAAAAATTGTAAGTTTTTTCATGCTTTAAGGAAAAGATTCATGGTTTATATTAGTTAATGACTATTAATTGCCAACACTTTTGACAAAATTAAGAAAAAAAATAGAAGATAATGGTCAGGAAGTGTTTTTAAACAGTAAAGATGTGTTGCTAAATACCTAAAAGGATAATCTAAGTGAAAAGAATTGTATTATGTGGTTAGGCATATTTTGGAAGACATATATACACACACATCATAGTTTTTGAAATAAGAAAACATTGTATTAAATTAAAATTAAGCATTATTTAGTTCACAAAGGGAATTGCTTTGTTGAGAAAGGCAAATTAAAATTCCAACAGGATATGGATACATTGATATTCTGTTGGATATTTTTCCTTATTAATATCCAAAAAAAGAAAGAAAAACTAGGAGAGAGTTTGGAAATAGTTTTTTCAGGAGACAAATGCCTGCGTTTATTTGGTTAAAGAACATTAATAATGGATAAAAGGGAGGTATGAGTCTGTTATTCAAAGAATATTTGGGCGAAAGCACATTCCTCTCTTTATCTCAATAGCATAAAAGATTATAATTAAAATAAATATATGTAAATACATTTAATATAGTCCCATTAAGAGTGAAAGCAAAGGACATTATCACTACAGAATTTATAAATTGGCTTGGATTGCTAGACATAACTCATCAGAAGAATTTGAGTACATTATGAGGGCTATAATAAGGAGTAGCCAAATAAACCAAGAAGTTATGATTCATGGAATCTGAAACACTCTTTAGGATACTACCAACCTATAAAGTCACAGTAATAATTTCTTTGTGATGGTGGTAAGATCATACCTCTACAGATATGGTCCATAAGGAATTTTTATCAGTCAGCTACTACTATATTACAAACCACCTCAAAACTTGGTAGCTTAAAATGATGTCTTTGCCTTATTGCCTACAAGTCAACACCATGGCTGGCAGCTCTTCTGGTCTTATCTTGGCGTCTTCATGCATCTGTAGTTAGCTATAGGACAGGTATGGAACTGTGCTAATTTCGTCTGAATTCACATATTTGGAATTAGTCTTCAACTAACTGTGTCAGATCAGCTCCCCTGCTTGTGCTCTCTCATCTCTCAGCTTCCAGCAGGCTAATACAAACTCATTCTTCTAGCAAAGGCAGAAGAGCAAAAGAGAAAATAAACATGTGCAAAGATTCATGTCTTCGGGGCGCCTGTGTGGCTCAGTTGGTTGAGCATCCAACTTCGGCTCAGGTCATGATCTCACAGTTTATGCGTTCCAGCCCCACGTCGGTCTCTGTGCTGACAGCTGGCTCAGAGTCTGGAGCCCGTTTGGGATTGTGTCTCCCTCTCTCTCTGACCTTCCCCCGCTCATGCTCGCTCGCTCGCTCTCTCTCTCTCTCTCACAAATAAATAAAAAACATTTAAAAATGAAAAAAAGAGATTCTTCTTAGTCCCTGAACTAGTTCACAGTCATTTCTGCCACAATCTGCTGGTCAAAACAAGTCACAGCCCAGATTCAAGCATGAGGGAAATAAATTCCAGCCCATAATGGAAGGAATCACAAATTCTTATGGCAAAACGTGTAACTACAGGGAGGGTTGAAAAATTTGTACCATTGTTGTAATCTGTCCACCAAAATACATCCAGCAGAGATAATGGACATAGAAGCCCTTTGAATTTTGTTTAAAAGAAGAAATCCAATTGATAAGCACCTTACATAGATCCATTGTGCCCACAGCCATACAATGTACATACTCTCTCCCTCTCTTATTCCTCTTAAAATTGGTGTCCTTTACTCTAGCTCCAAAAGTCAAATTAGAAATGTTTTATCTAAAAGTTATTTGTTATTGCAGCATCAAAGAGAAAGCAGAGAGCAGTGGTGGATTAATTATGAAAACTGCTCGCTATATGCTAAAGCTGCAAAGGTAGAACACCGTCTGTGGCAGATAGCATCCCATGTCAAAGAGAGTGCAATGACATTGCTTTGGGAAGGCTAACGACCTCCTAAAAAAAAAAAATCTTATTTATTTTAAGAGAGAGCAAGCGTGTGAGCAGGGGAGAGACAGAGAGAGATAATCCGAAGTAGGATCTACCCTCTTAGCACAGACAGCCAATGTGGGGCTTGATCCCACAAATTGTGAGATCATGACCTGAGTCAAAATCAAGAGTCTGACACTTAACCAACTGTGTCATCTAGGTGCTGCAAAAGTAACAGCTTCTTCCAAGTCTCCATTGTAACCAAACTGGATTCAAATACAGAAAATAATGTGTATTTTTGGGGGCACCTAATCTTAACACATGGATTTTTATTAGACAGTATTCACTGATGGATGCTCAGGGAAATACCAGATTTCAGAGGTGCAGATTCCACATCAAGCTTTGTTTAATTAGACAATATCAAATGTTCAATTTTGAGAGACTCTTTTTGAATGTTAACTTGTATTTCATTGACTGTGTTATCTGTGAATAACAGAGTCAAATATCTTCCTAATATTTCAGGGTATCATTTAATTCCTAAGACTCTAAAAGTTACAGAAGTTTTTTTTACATTGTTTTTTAAAGTGTTCTGAAATATACTTGAAACTTACCTAAAAGAATAGTATCATATACCCATTATCCCTACTCTCAAAACTTGTTACCATTTTTATTTCCCTCAACCTTCCCTAAATCCCTCTCATAGAATCAATCTTTACACCCTGTATAACTATTTAATTTTTCTCTAATCCATCCTCTTATCTTATTGCCAATGTCACAACCCTCTATGCAATTGCATTTTATTTCTCAGAATATTGTCTAAAATAGGAATTATATTTAATCCTTTCCAATTTATCTGCATATTTTTATCCATGTGAATATTTTAAAACATCTCTACAGATCATTTCACTCTCTTGCATCCTTCCAATACTCCCAGAATGAACTGGAAAAGGTAATGACATTATTAAGATGTCAAAATCTTCCATGGCATATTTTAATTTACCTCTATATTTCACTCCTGCCCCTTGCTCTCTATTCTACATCTATTCTATCATCTACATGATTTAAATTCTTGTTTTTAATGGTTAATTTTTGAGACAGACAGAGCTTGCACAGGAGAGGGGCAAAGAGAGGGAGACACAGAATCTGAAGCAGGCTCCAGGCTCTGAGCTGTTAGCACAGAGCCCGATGCAAGAGTTGACCCACAGACCATAAAATCATGACCTGAGCCAAAGTCAGATGCTTAACTGACTGAGTCACCCAGACAACCCATCAGAATTTAAATTCTTACACATCTATAAAATTTATACCCATCATTCCCTATGCTGAAAATAGCCTGTGCTTTTTGTTTTTTTCTGATTAATTATAATATATCCTCCTTGTTTCATCTTCAGAGTCACTTCTTCAAAGAATCTTTCCCTGACTCCCTCTGCATGAGGACTGGTGTTCTGCCTGTCTCTCATAACACTTACTATTCTATATGGCTGTCCCAGTCACAAAATGACTATATATTATTTGAGGAAACATTTCTTGGTGTGTGTGTGTGTGTGTATGTGTGTGTGTATGTGTGTGTGTGTGTGTGTGTGTGTAGTTTCAATATTTATACAATAGTTGTCATTTACCCAAATAAGCCAGAGACAGAATCCAAGAGTCTCCTTATCCTGTATTTTACTCTCAAAAAGTGAATCTTAAATATCACAATTAAATGTTATTCTAAGAGTATTTGGCATCTAAAGTATAGAAACTAAAAAAATGACTGGTGCTAAGGGAGGACAACATAGTTCTGAGTTTAGTAAAGTGACCAAGAATCAAAAAAGTTGGAGGAAACACGAATTCAACTAGTAAAATTCCATCTACTGAAATAACATCCCTCATAATGTCTACATGTCTATTCAGAGTGTGTTCCCAGTTATGTTTTATAAAGAATCATTTGGGGAGTGTTCAATATGTCTGTCTTCATTAGAAACTTATTCTTAAACTGTTTAAGCAATGAGTATTATTTTTAGGGCTTCCTTGAAGTTAATTTTTTTTACCTTCACTATAAACAAAAGTAAAACCAAACGGTTGTGAACAAGTTTATGCTGTCTATTTAACAGATTGCAAAATGTCTTTGGAATGAACTTTATTAATAGAAAAGGCATGATTAGCCATTTGAATGTGATGGAAATAAAATGCAACCATAGAAGAAGTAAAATAGCTTCTTTTTTTATATATTTGACATTATAAAAACTCATTTCTGTTTACGACTTATGTTAGAACATTATGAATTGAATCATAGCCTTAATCCATATAACATTGCAATGATTTCCAGAGTAATTCAATCATAGACTAAGGCCAAGTGATAGCACTCAACTTTTAATCACTTTAGAAAGCTATAAACACAGATGGTACTGAAATATAAAATAGTAGGACCTATAAAATAATAACAGCTTTTTCTATCATTAAAGTAACTCCCATTCACAGTTTTAGGAGATATTTTAAAAGAAGTTAATGTATTGTGATTAACATAACAAACAGTAACCCTGAGCTTGGGCTTTTATTTTTTCCCCATACAGACTTTGTAATTCCTGGTAATTTTTTTAACTTTTAGAAATGAAGTTTACCTATTTAACATATATATGGACATATTTTTTGTTGTTATTCACATACTTACTCTTCCTCTAATCTCTCAACTATATTCTCAACTCTGTCATAGCACACTGTGTCCTTGTCTTCTAATCTCCCCTTTGTACCTCCATTTTCTTAAGAAATGATAGGAACTGCTACATGGGCAATTGGTGTAGTCTCCAAATAAAGAAGTTGTCAAAAGACAGAATTGTCCACATTCTCCAAAGTAACTGCACATGGTGAGGAAGCATTTTTGTTGGAGATTTTGCAGCATAGACTGTGTAGTAGATATATATAGTCCATACAGAAAGAAAGATCGTATTCTTTAGTGACAGGGATTACATAATGTGTGTAGTCAGAATAGTTGCAAAGATGAAGTACAGGCACCCCTCCGTGATCTTTGAGCACAGTTAGTAAAGTGGAATTATTTGTGGTAATATAGATCTGTGAAACAATCTCAGGACACTGTTGTTTTTTGGCTACATTTGCTGGTGGCAGAAAATTCTGTCTAAAATTCACTTAAGCAATAAGGAAATGAATAAAGTATAAAAGAGATGACACTTGATGGTGCTCTAGGCAGGGTCTTTTGTGCACTGTTACCACTTCTCAGCACAGCTCCTAGTGTTACACTTTGTGTATTCCCATTTTAGTTGGTTGGGAATGAGATGGTCATAGAAATTCCAAGGTTAACATTTTGATTTATCAGTGTTGATCTGAGGAAAACGTGTGTATTTTTTTTCACCTTTCCATTTCAGAACTATGTAAATCTTTCTCAGAAGCCCCTAGATCTCTCCTCTTTGGTCAAGGTTGTATCATGTGTCCAACTTGGTTGGGTCATGTGTCAATTATTCCTAACAGTCATGACAAGATGAGCTTATATCAATCATTGGGGATAAAATGGATATTAGGAAATTAAGCAAGAACATGCTATATTGAAATACATTTAGTAATTCTGTGAGGACAATGAACTTCAAAAGCAAGAAGTTTGCCTTTGCTGCATATCATTTTAAAAAATTTTTATTCCAGTTAATATGCAATGCTATATTAGTTTCAGGTGTAAAATATAGTAATTCAACACTTCAGTACATCACCCTGTGCTCATCAGTTCAAGTGCACTTCTTAATCCCCATCACCTATTTAACCCATCTCCCAACCCACCTCCCCTCTGGTGACCATCAGTTTGTTCTCTATAGTTAAGAGTCTGTTTCTTAGTTTACCTCTCTCGTTTTTTCCCCTTTGTTCTTTTGTTTTATTTCTTAATTTCCACATATGAGTAAAATCATACAGTATTTGTCTTTCTTTGACTCATTTTACTTAGGATTACATGTTCTAGCTCTATCCATGTCATTGTAAATGGCAAAATTTCTTTGTTTTTATGGCTGAATAATATTGTTGTGTGTGTGTGTGTACACATCTTCATCCATTCATCAATCAATGGATACTTGGGCTGCTTTCATATCTTAGCTATTATAAATAATGCTGTTATATGTTGCTTATCATTGAATTTATATAAGGAACTATTTTTTTTCCCTACTTAAGATAATTGATATTACAGAAGAATTGCAATTTTCTTCAATATCTGTAAGAATACAACCATTACGATGTGGTAAGGAAGAAAGCAGGTTTTCATATTCAGTATTTGAGATTTATCCTTTCTGATATTTCCCAAAAGCAATGATACTTTAGGTTAAGTGTAGATCTCTCTTTGTAGAGATAAAATTACTAAATGAAGTAATACATATAAAATTATGGGTACATTTTATATTCCTGTTTAATGAGGTTAGATAGGCTTGACCTCAAAGTCATGAGAGAGGAGAAAACAGGATGGCCAAAGGTGGACTGGATACTCTTTATCAATGATGTGCATACCCTCTCTAAAATTTGTTTAAATGCCAATTTTGGACTGTTTCTTTTTTAAATTACAAATGTCTGTTGGTAAGCTCCAGTGTTATCTGTACTTTCAAGTGCATAATGAGTTCTTGATTATATTCCATTTATCCTACTAGGAAAGGAGCCTATATTTAAACCCTACCTGATTTTCTGAGGCTTGCTGTCCTCAGTCACTGAAAGCTTTTCTGGTATAATACTATAATTATACAACAGCCATAACATTGGTATCCATGCCTCTTATGTATATGCTTTTTCTATGCTTCCAGGCATATTGACTCTAACTTACTATATTTATCTCAAGAACAACAAGTACCAACAGTAGTGATTATGAAGATTGTGGAGTTATTTTCTATAGCTCTAGAGAGTTTATACAGGGAAAAAGAACACAAATCTACAATCTTAAAGTAAGAACATATTTGTAGAAACATAGAGTCTATATGAAACCTTTGAAGGACTATCCTATTTCCAGTAATAGAAGAGCAAATATGGCTGAAGATGTTTAGGTTGGATTGTAGGGGTGGCAGACTTTCAGCACCATTATGTAACCATTCTTAGGGTCACTTCTGAAAAAGTAACAGATCTTGAGATATGGGCTAGGGATGTTTGAACATACATGGAAGAACAACTTTGAACTTTTAAATTCCCTTGAGCTCCTCTTGGACTAGGCAGCCCTTTCCTTTCCCAGAAACCATCTGTCCTTTGTGTAAAAGCCATTACATAGTTTACTCAGAGAAAGTTACCTCCTAAGCTAATGCCAGTTCCTCTCAGGATAATCTCTTTCTAGGTTATTGTCTCCAGGTCTATATGTAGACTCAGAATCTTATTTAGTTCAAACAGATACCTACTTACCTGAAAAAAGATAGATCTTTCATCAAAATGTTCCAAGATGTAAGCACTGTATTTGTAGGAAGTTGGAAGGTATTGTGGAGTGTATTATAAAACAGTCAGACTATAAGGGAGAAGAGATACTTAATCATGTATCATCATCACTCATTACACATTATTTGGTCAGGCTGACTTCCTTAACGGGTGCATTCACCAAGGATTTGGGTTTTAATGTATTGTCTTCAGTACCTGATTGGTGTTATTCTTAACAGTTGGTTAAATTACTGGTCAAAGCCTGGACTAAGCAAATGTTTACAATCAGTGAGGTTGAAAGACAACCACTTTAAGAGAACAGGACTGAGAAAGGAACCTGTAGGTTACTGAAATGATAGTCTTTTAGGATCAACCTACTCCTCCAACCCTAAGGTCCAGAAAACACTTCCTTCTGAAAGCATTAAGAAATTCCTTGGGTTGGAGTAGGTACCACAATTGCTGAAGGACTCTGCTAGTTCTATGTGCAAACTATAGAGACAGTGGTAAATACTTAATTAGGTTGGGTTCCCTTATATCAGAAGAAAACAAAGGGTAGAAAATCAGACAGCATCTTCCAGCTCTCAGAGAAAAGATGGGTGCATGTGCACTATAAAGCACGAGAGACAAAAGTGAAATCTAGTGATTTCCAAACTTTGCTGCATATTAGAATCACCTGGAGAGGTAAAAAAAAAAAAAAAAAAAAAATTCTAAAGCCCTGATCAACTCCATACAAATGAAATTACACGTATGCAGTGAGACCTACTAAAAAGTAGGGGATTTTTTATCATATGTTTGCACGTATAAGAGGATTAGGAGGAACTTAACTGAGAAATAAGGGGGAGAGGAAGGGGGGAAATGGTGGGGGAAAGGGAGAGAGGCAAACCATGAGAGACTCTTGAATGCTGACAAGAACTGAGGACTGATGGATGTGGGGGCGAGGGGGGATGGGCATGGAGGAGGGCACTTGGGATGAGCACTGGGTGTTATGTGGAAACTAATTTGACAATAAACTATTTGTAAAAAAAAAAAAAAGAAAAGAAAAGGAAAGAAATAAAGAAAAGAAAAAGAACACTTTGGGGAGAGAAAAACTACTTGGTACCACACACTGAAGAAGGTGGCCTTTCATAAAAAACACTATTTAGACACCTCCCCCAAAAAAGTAGGGGATTTTTAAAGAATCCCCAGTAACTACAATGTGAAACGGATTTTGGAAAACAATTGTTGATTTTTTTTTTTTTTTTTTTTTTACCCTTCGGATCTGTGACAAGGATCTATTGATCCGTTTCCATGGAATATAAAAGTAAACAGTCTACAAAAATATTTTATATAAATTGGAAGAAAAATTCTTAGTCCTCTGGGCTGAAAGCTACCATGATTACCATAGTGAGAATTCACATATTGTAAATCAGAAAGTGACCTAACAAGGCTCAGTAAATGAAGGAAAACACCAAACATGATGGGAAAATGTAGGACTGAAAATAGCAATAGAGTTAGAAATCCTATGTTCAAAGAGATTAAATTATCACAGTTAAGTCCAGTGATTTTTCATTAAATACCTTTGGCTATAGTTTTTGTTGTCTTTTAACTTCAAAAACCTTATGCCATAATTAGAAATACAAGTATATATTGATATGCATATATTACAATAAAGAATGCTATCTAAATGTCAAAGTATTCAACTAATTCTACAATAAATTTCAGAATCTGGAGAGACTATAGGGGACCAAAAAAAAAAAAGAGTTTAAGAAACTTCCTGGAAGTGGAGATACATGAATGTAAAAATCCATATAGACAGTATGAGCATGCCTGCTTGCTTCTCTCTGCTAACCATCACACAAACAATATATTGTCTTCCATTTATTCTGGTGATGGCAGAAAAGTCAAACATTGGACCCTACATTTTAAGATAAATTTCCAGGAAAGTGGACTGATGGGAAGATGTTCTCTTGGCTAATTTCTGTTTTCAACCTTAAGGTTTCCTTTAAAAACAAAACCCAAAACCAAAAAAACTCCCTCCTATTAATTTATACAGCAGCTCTCTTCTTTCCCTCCTTTAAATAGTCACTCTTTTAAGCTGAGTGAAGACATTTACTGTATTTTAATATTCTCCTCAATCTGCAAATCTAACTCTAATCTCCCATAAATTACCTTCTTGAAATTACTCAGGAACTTTGTCAAGTCCAATAGTGTTCCCAGTACTCATTATTTTACTCTCGTAAATTCATCTACTTTTGCTTCTTTGTCTTCTAACCTGGTTATCTTCCTCTTCTTGTTTTTCTAACCATGGACATTCCCTTGACGTACACTCAAACATGAATGTTCCCTATTCACTCCTATTTTTTTATCCTGAGAAAGTTTCTCAACTCAAAGCTCCAACATTACAGGCGACTTTTGAATAGTTAAATTCACTTGTTACTTATTCAGAACTGCAACAAGGAATCTGGTATTATACTCCAAATAGCCACCACAATTTTGAGTTGGGGGTGTTGACACAGCTTCGAATTTTCAGTTCAAAATCCATGTATTTGTTTTTCCTCTCTGATCAGAGTAACTTGATCATGTGGCTTTGTTATGCAAAAGGTTTCCCTTAACCTGTCTCTTTCTGTCCATTCCCTATGACAATGGCTTTCATCTTGTTGGGATTAATACAGTAAACTCCTTATAAATCTACTTGTCTTCAGTCTCTTCTTTCTCCACTTTTGTAACATAAGACTTGATTAATCTTAAAGTATGCATCTGTATACAAACATACCCTTTGGATAAAATTTGATCTCTTAAGTGAGGCTTTCAAAGTCTTTTCTCATCCAACCACCCTCCTCCCACCAACCTTATCTGATAACTCTTGCATACAAATATTCTACAGTCACTTTATTGTCCTTTTGGTTTTAGTATCTTTGTTCAGTTCTTTTAGATATTTCTTTCATCACTGATCTGTACAGTATAATATCACTGCCTGCCATCCAATAATTTTAAATTATACTTTCTCAAGATTAAGAAATAAATTAGGATACAGACACAAAGTTTATTTCTATGATGATAAGTGGATAATTTAATAAGAAAATGTTCATAATTCATAGGTAATTTTTAAAATATAAAATGTAAATCATATACATATACAGATATTATACATATATGCTATATTGATATAAATGTATATGCCTAAATATTTGTAGAGCTTTCCTTTTAATATTGGGATAATGAGTGACTAGTTTCATTCTTCATCCTTTTATATAATTTGAATTTTCTGCAAAAATACTAGTTTCTTATATAATGATAAAAGAAATAGGTGCAGGATTCATAAAAACATTAAAAGGTCCATGTCATACAATAGATAGAATATTTCTGGCATAAAATTTTTGAAAGTTTGTATAGTATTATTCATTAAACATATTTTACATTCTCTCAATATACATATTATTAATGAGTCCTAGCTCTGTGGTTTCCATCCTGAGGTTTGGTTCTGAGGTTATAACCAAAATCTGGTTTCAAGGTAGGTATTATGTGGAGTATTAGAAATGGTTTTCTGCCCTCTGCTAGAAACACTCCAGGCCATTATATTGACATTTCTGAGGAAGCACAGTTTAAAACTTTTCTGCAAATGGTTTCTGGGTCTCTTATTACTAACCCCTGAATTGATCATCAAATGTCTACTTATGAAAGAAGGAATCAAAGCTGATTTTTTCCTTCAGTGGTTACTTTGATACTTGGAATGAAAAAGCCTGTTGTTACACCTTCATTAGATCTTCAAAAAAATCTACATTTTGTTTAATAAAAAGAGCAAGCGGAAGAGTAAGCTTAAAAGACTGTACAATTTAGTCATCTGAGGAAATTTTCATTATTCACAGTCTAGTGTATGATTTAGCTCAAAGGGATGTAGCAAGGAGAAGGAAAACAAGATGCAGCTTCTGAATCTAATCAACTAAAAAATGATTATCAAATACATATTATATATTCAACATGGGATATTTGCCCCTACTTATTCTGATAGGGGCATTTTTTATGCTATTTAGTTTCTTTGAAAGCATTGTTGAACCAATTTATAGTCGTACAATAATATGTAACAGTGCCAATCTCTTCTTAAGTAATGCTATTTTCCAAAGTACATTCTTGATAATTGCAAATTTAAATTTCTATCCTGTCTTTCTCTTTCACATTTAGAACCATATTTCAAAGTAAATGGACATACCAAAGCTCCTCAGATTTAGTTAAAACTAAACTGAGCTCATTGCCTTCCCCAAAAGTTTGTGCTTTTTCCTGTTTTCTATCTCCACAAATGATGTCAGAACGGTCTACTTCTCCAAGCTTACAGCTTCAAACTCAGCCTCAAACATGATCTCTCCCTTTTCTTCCCAAGCAATCAATTGAGTCCTACTAATTTTTCAACATAACTGTCTTTCAAATATTTTTTTCAGGTAATATTGTTTTATATCTACTTTTTCATAAATTCCCACATCCCAAGAGGTTTTTTCTACCCTCAACAATCTTTCATACAGTCATGAAAGTTATCTTCATAAAAAAAAAAAATGATAGACTTTAAAAAATTTTTTAAAATATTTATTCATTGTTTGTGTGCATGCACACAATTGAGATAGACAAAGACAGAGACAGAGAGAGACAGAGCACAAGCAGGGGAGGGGCAGAGAGAGAGACACACACACACACAGAATCTGAAGCAGGCTTCAGGCTCTGAGCTGTCAGCAAAGCCTGACTCGGGGCTTGAACTCATGAATTATGAGTTTGTGACCTGAGCCAAAGTCAGATGTGTAACCGACTGAGCCACCCAGGTGCCCCTAAACAATAGACATTTTTGAAGTTAATCTCTTGCTTAGTATATTTTATCACTCTCCAATGTTTGTTACAAGTCAAATTCCTAAACATGACAAACTCTCTACAATCTAATTTTTCAAATCAGATTTCTCATCTATCTATCTCACTCTTCCTATCCAAGTCAAAACTCTCTCAAAGAGCCACTATCTGAATCTTTAGCCAAAAGCCAGCACCAATTGTAACTTACATGAGTTAAGTAATTTTGAACACCCCAGCTCTGCTTAGGCGACAGGATGAAAGCAGTCCAGGTGGTACCACATGGAGCAAATAAGACTAGTCCAGCTAAGCCCAGTCAACCCCCAGAGAATTGTGACAAAAATAAGTGAAGTTGTTAAGTGACACACCAATAAACAGATTACTGATAATAGTTTTTCTGCAAAAGGTTTCATTAACTATGTATTTATATATGATGCATTTATGTTCAATCCAAGCAGGCTTTTAATTCATGAGTAGTTTTCACTTCAAATTTCCACTCCTAAACATATTTATTTTACATTTTCCATCTCCAAAGACCTATTTCACGTTTAGAATGAAAAGAATATTTTCTACTCTTAGCCCTGAAATCTCAAAATCTAGACTTTAAACTTGTATCATACACTAAAACTAAGATTGGTTCTGTTAAAAGGAAATAAGTTTTCCAAGTATTTGCTTGCCAAATGTTTATTGTTTTTATTTTTTATTTATAACAAACAGTAACATAAGCAAATAAAAATAGGAAATATTAACCCTGAATCCAAAGAATACACATTCTACACAAGGATGCAAATAAGTGAACAAATGATTACGGTAGTATTAATCCTATTGAGCTATATATAGGTTGTAAAGTAGGCAGGCAAGCACTAAAGTCTTAAAAGAAAGGCGGTAGTAATAGGAACTATTTCCTATGAGGAGGAAAATATTTTAGTCTGAAGTTCAAGAAAGAAAAGAGCCAGCAGGACAAGCAAGAATAGGTATATTTCCTAACAGAGCAATTAACATATAGAACTTAATGATCCAGTCTAGGAAAATAGATAGAAAAATAGATAGGAAGAGAGAAGATGAGATTGGGAGCCAAACAGACCCACGTGCTGTCTATGAGAGGGAGGCACACAGTGGGTATGGAGAAGGGAGAGGACAAAAGATCAGGCCCTCCAGGCATGGGAAACTCACATAAGGAAGATGAATCCCTGTAAGATTTAGCTTTGAAAACCAGAGAGGACTAACAATCAGTGGGACTTAACACCTGGAAACTTTAAGTAAAACCATGAGCTTGGCTCTGAGAGAGCCTGGAGGGCAGAGCCTCCACCTTTAAGAGACAACAAAACAAATACCCTAAGATGCTTCATAGAAGCAGCTGTTTGAGAAACACCTGGGGTATAGGATAAGGAGATTTATTTACTAATCTCAGAGCATGTGCTGGAGGGGCAAGAATCTTTGGGAGACTTCTCTAAGAACAAAAGAGCTGGTTGATAACATTTCTTTCCTTCAATCCCCCAGCCTAGATACATGGATACCTACTGGAAACAGTACAGCACCAACAATCTCCACCTACTTTCCTAACAGCATGCTATGCCCTGTGTGTGCTTCTGTGAATCTGCCCCTCTCTGACCCAGTGGGCCTTGCCAGTTTTCCCAGGCAGTACAGGTCCCCTCTCACAGTGGGCCAGCTGTACTAGATGCCTGTGCCTTGCTGTACTAGATGCCTGTGCCTCCACCCCCCCACCATGTTCTCCTACAAATTTGTCCCCTACAATTCAACCTTGGCCTGATACCACCCAAAGTTGTGGCACAAGCCTGACAGTGCCCCAACAGGGGCCAGCACGACTCCAAAGTGACTACTGCCCTGGGGAGAGGAGAAGGTAACCACAAAAACCAGACCAACTACAGCCCCAGCAATGTGCTAGGGGCAGATATCTGGTCTGACTGCAGGTCCTACCCACTAGTGTAAGATTCTCAAGGGAAACACAGGAAAGCACCTGCAGTTCAAGGCTACTGCATCTGGGGCAAATGCCTGGCCTTACTAAACTCAAGACCAAGGTAGCCCCAGACTGGTCCACTAACACAGGGACTGATGACTTCTTTTCACAACATACAAAAAGATCCACTGCAAATGACTGAAGGCAAATGCAGCCCGGCTACAACAGTAGGGTGCACACAATACCTATAGAAGACACCCCTGGTGTGTCAGGTTCTAGTAAACAGGGGACATTGCACTACAGGACATGACAAACCTTTTTTATAAGGCCACTACTTTTAAGAGAAGGAATTTTACATAGAAATTTACACAGAGTTAAACAAATGAGAAGGAAGAATATATCCCAAATGAAAGAACAGGACAAAAATCACAGCAAGAGAGCTAAATGAAACAGATAAGTTAATATGCCTGATAGAGAATTTAAAGTATTGGTCAAAAAGATATTCAGTGGATTTGGGAAAAGTATAGGGGACTTCAATGAGACCCTCAAAAAAGAGAAAATATAAAAAATAACCAATGAGAGATGAAGAACTCAATACTTGAAATTAAAAATATAGCATACGGGATATATAGTAAATTAGAGAAATCTGAAGAACAGATTAACAATCTAGAGGACAGAGTAATGGGGAACAATCAAGTTGAAAAAAGGAAAGAGAAAAAATAAAAAGGAAAATAGAGTAGGAGAACTCGGACAGCATCAAGCATTATAACATTCACTATATAGAGATTCCAGAAAGAGAAGAGAGAGAAAAGGGATTGAGAATTTAAAGAAATAATAGCTAAAAACTCCCCAAACATAAAAGAAACAAATCCATATCCAGGAGGCAAAGAGAGTCCCCAACAAAATTAACCTAAGGAGGGCCACACCAAGACAGATAGTAATTGAAATGACAACTCTAATGATAAAGAGTGAATTTTTAAAAAGCAGCAAGAGAAAAGTTACATACAATGGAAACCCCATGAGGTTATCAACTGAGTTTTCAGCAGAAAGTTTTCAGGCCAGAAGAAATGGTATTACATATTCAGAATGTTGGGCGGAGGGGAAATCTACAGCCAAGAAAACTCTATTCAGCAAGACTATCATTCAGAATAGGAGAGATAAAGAGCTTCCCAAACAAAAGTTAAAAGAATTCATAACCAATAAACCACCACTATAAAAGATGTTAAAGGAGACTCTAAGTGGAAAGAAAAAAACAGTAAGTAAGAAAAGTAGGAGGCACTGAAACAGTAACATTAAGCATATCTATAAAAATCAGTACAGGGATTCACAAAATATAAGTATGAAAACATATAGCTAAAATGTGGGATGAGGAATAAAGAATGGATTCAAACTTACACAACAATCAACTTAATATAGACTTCTACATGCATAAAATATTATATATAAACCTAATGGTATCCACAAATCTAAAACCAGTAACATATATGCAAAAAATAAAGGGAAGAGAATCCAAGTCTCACTAAAGAAAGCCGGTAAACTATAAGAGAACAAACAAACAAAAAGAAACAAACAGAAGAAATACAAAAACAAACATACAGCAAGTAACAAAATGGCAAGAAGTAACTACCTATCAATAATTATTTTGAATATAAATGGACTAAATGCTCAAATCAAAACACATAGGGTGACAGAATGGAAAAAAAAGCAAGACCTATCAATATGCTGCCTCAAAGAGACTTATTTCAGACCTAAGTACACATACAGACTGAATGGGAAGGGACAAAATAACCTTTATCATGCATATGGAAATGAAAAGAAAGCCAGGGTGGCAAAACTTATATTAGATGAAATAGACTTTAAAACAAAGACTGTAACAAAAGGGTAAGAAGGATGCTATATAATCAAAAAGGGAACAATCCAGCAAGAAGATATAACAATTGTAAATATTTATGCACCCAACATGATAGCTCCCAGATACATGAAACAGCTAATAACAAAGAAAGTAACCAAGAGTTAATAAAATAATAGTAGGCGACTTAACATCCCACTTACATCAATGGATAGATGACCCAAACAGAAAATCAACAAGGAAATATCGGCTTTGAATGACATATTGGACAAGAGGGATCTAATAGCTATGTTCAGAACATTCCATCCTAAAACAGGGTACACATTCTTTTCAAGTACATATGGAACATGGTCCAGAATAGATCACATATTAACATACAAACAAGTTTCAATGAATTAAAAAAGATTGAAGTCATACCATCAGTCTTTTCTAGCCACAATACTATGAAACTAGAACTCAATCACAAGAAAAATTCTGGAAATTATACAAATACATGGAGGTTAAATAATGTGCTATTGGGGCACCCAGGTGGCTCAGTCAGTTAAGCGTCTGACTTCGGCTCAGGTCATGATCTCACAGCTCGTGGGTTTGAGCCCCGCATTGGGCTCTGTGCTGACAGCTAGCACAGAGTCTGGAGCCTGTCTTCATATTCTGTATCTCCCTCTCTCTCTGACCCTCCCCTGCTCATGCTGTCTCTACCTCTCAAAAGTAAAAATAAAACATTAAAAAAATAACGTGCTATTAAACAATGAATTAGTCAACCAACAAATCAAAGAGAAAATTAAAAATGTATAGAGACAGGGGCACCTGGGTGGCTTAGTGAGTTAAGCAGACAACTTTGGCTCAGGTCATGATCTCACGGTTCAGGAGTTCAAGGCCTACACTGGTGCCAGCATAGAGCCCACTTCAGATCCTTAGTCTCCCCCTCTATCTGCCCCTCCCTTGCTCACTCTGTCTCTCAAAAATAAACATTAAACTTTTTAAAAAATACATGGAGACAAATGAAAATAAAGACAAAATGGCCCACAACTTTTGGGTTGTAGCAAAAGCGGTTCTAAGAAAGAAATTTATAAGAATATAGGCCTTCCCTCAAAAGCAAGAACAATCTCAAATATACAACCTAATCATAGACTTGAAAGAGCTAGAAAAAGAAGAATAAGACTAAAAAGTAGCAGGGAGGAAATAATAAAGAGCAGAAGTGAATGAAATAGATACTTTAAAAAATTGATAGGAAAAAACAATCATTGAAACCAGGAGTTGGTTCTTTGCGAAGATTAACAAAACTGATAAACCATTAGCCAGACACATCCAAAAGAGAAAGGACTCAAATAATCAGAAATGACAGAGGAGAAATAACAACCAATACCACAGAAATACAAAGAATTATACTATAAGCACCTACATGCCCCAAATTGGACAACCTAAAAGAAATGGATAATTCCTAAAAACATGTAAGATACCAAAACTAAATCAGGAATAGAAAATTTGAACTGATTGGTTACCAGCAATGATATGGAATCAGTAATCAAAAAACTCCCAATAAAAAAGTCTAGAACCAGACACTTCATGGGTAAATTCTAACAAACATTTAAGGAAGACTTAATACCTATTCTTCTCAAGCTACTCAATAAAATAGAAAGAAAGCTTCCAAACTCATTCTATGAGGCCAGCATTAACCTGATACCAAGAACAGATCAAGACACTACAAAAAAGGAGAGCTACAGGCCACTCCCTCTGATAAACATAGATGCAGAAGTTCTCAACAAAATACTAACAAACTGAAGTCAACAATAGGTGAAAAAAGTCATTCACCACAATCAAGTGGGATTTATTCCTGGGAGGTAAGGGTGGTTTAGTATTCACAAATCAATAAATGTGATACATCAATCAAGAGGAAAAAAACCATGATTGTTTCAATAGAGGCAGAAAAAACATTTAACATACAGTAACCATTCATGATAAAAAACCCTCAACAAAGTTGGTTTCAGCCAAAACATACCACTTGGTAAAGAAAGCCATATATAAAAAAACCCACAAGTAACATTGTACTCAATGGTGTAATGTCATAGACTCTAAGTCTAAAGTTCTCTTTTGGCCAGCAAGAGAGTAGACACAGGATTAAAATAGAGAGATGGCTAATGTCCAGGAAGACAAGAGCCCTAAATAAGGGTCCTTGCTCCATTTTTATTAGAATCAAAAGGCTTACAAACATGGCAATGGACATGTACAAAGAGACAATGAAGCTGTAAACATTAACTTGGGGACATGAGGGAAAGCGGTTCTTGAAGATATGTGGGGTTAGGGATTTGGGTTCATACAAAACAAAATCCTGGCGTCGGGCAGAAGGTTGTTTACAGTGGACATGAGGCACCACTGCTGTTTATCTTAGCTAGTTTAGGGGATGAGACAGGCAGGGCAAACAACTTCAGGGTTAACAAGGCACTTTTTCTTTTGTTAATCATCTCAGCATTGGGTAGCTTCACCTACAGCCCAGGGCTGTGGTCTATAGCTCTATTTACTTGTTTACCTAACTTGTTCCTTCCTTCCTTCCTGTGAAAGCAGCTTTCTGCTATGGTACTATATTGGGGGGCACTTTGCCCTGAATGCCTGATTTTGCTTACCTCATTTACCTTTGTATTGGATGCCTTTGCACCTCCCTCTCTTTTCTGGGTTCCTAATCTTGTTTACCCAAACTCAGGTGTAAGCATCCTATGGCTTTGTACTCTTATATGCTTTGTTAACCCATTGGTGTAAGCCCAGAGAAATCCTAAGATTTTTTTCCCCATAGTGAAAAACTTAAAGCTTTCCCCCTAAGACCAGGAATAGGAGAAGGAGGTCATTGTTTTTATTCAATATAATATTAGAAGAACTATTCTTGGTGATCAGAAAAGAAAAAATATATATAATTGGTCTGGAAGAAACTAAACTTTTACTCTTTGCAGATGACATGATACTATATATAGAAAACCCTAAAGACTCCACCAAAAAACTATGATAACTGATAAATCAATTCAGTACATTCACAGGATACAAAGTCAATATACAGAAATCTATTGAATTTCTATATAGTAATAATGAAATAGCAGAAAAATAAACTAACTAAAAAATCCTATTACCTATACTGGAATTAAAATAACAAAACAAACCCAGAAAAGACTCCCATTTACAATTGCACCAAAAGTAATAAAATACCTAGGAATAAATTTAACCAAGGAGGTGAAAGACCTGTGCTCTGAAAACGATAAAACACTGATAAAATTCAAGATGACACAAACAAATTGAAAGATATTCTATGTTCATGGATTGGAAGAAAAAACAGTAAATTTTAAAGTATCCATACCACCCAAAGTAATCTGTGGATTTATGCAATCCCTGTCAAAATATCAACAGCCATTTTTCACAGAACTGGACTAAATACTCCTAAAGTTTATATGGAACTATGAAAGACCCTGAGTAGCCAGAGTAACCTTGAAAAAAAAAAATAACAAAATTGGAAGTATCATAATCCCAGCTTTCAAGATATAGAACAAAGCTGTAGTAAACAGAACAAGATGGTATTGGCACCAAAAAATTGGCATACATATCAATGGAACAGAGGAGAGAGCCCCAAAATAAACTCACATGACAAAAGAGGAACAATATACAATAGGAAAAATACAGTCTCTTTAAGAAATGGTGCTAGGAAAACTAGTCAGCTCCATGCAAAAGAAAAAAAAAAAAACTAGACCACTTTATTATACCATACACAAAAATAAACTCAAAATGGATTAAGGACTTAAGTGTGAGACCTTAAACCATAAAAATCCAAAAGGTGAGCTGCAGCAACATTTTTCTAGATATGTTTCCTTTGGCCAGGGAAATAAAAGCAAAAATAAACCATTTGAGCCACACCAAAATAAGAAACTTTTGCACAGCAAAGGAAACCATCAACAAAAGGACAATCTAATAAAAGGGAGAAGATATTTGCAAATGATACATTTAACAAGGGTTAACACTTGAAATATATAAAGGACTTATAGAATTCAACACCAAAAAAATCCAATTAAAAATAGGCAGAACACATGAACAGATATTTCTCCAAAGAAGACATACAGCAGTCAACAGACACGAAAAGATGCTCAACATCGATAATCACTAGAAAAATGCAAATCAAAAGTACGAGGACACCTGTCAAAATGTTAAAATCAAAAACACAAGAAACAAGTGTTGGCAAGCATGTGGAGAAAAAGGAACATTTGTGCACTGTTGGTGGGAATGTAGCCCTTGTGGGAAACAGTATGGCGGTTCCACAAAAAGTTAAAAGTGGAATTACTGAATCAATGATAATTCTATTACTGGGTATTTACCCAAAGAAAATAAAGACACTAATTCAAAAAAGATATATGCATTTCTATGTTTATTGAAGCATTATTTACAATAGCCAAGATATGGAAGTAGCCCAAGTGTTTATCAATAGACAAATAAAGAGGCAGAAAATATATACAATGGAATAACTCTTAGCCATAAAAGAGAATGAAATTTTGCCATTTTCAACAAAATGGATGGATCTAGGGGGTAGAACGCTAAGTGAAATCAGGGAATAAAAGCCATATGATTTCACTCATATATGGAATCCAAAATATAAAACAAATGAATGATTTAAAAAAGACAAAAAAAACAAGCTGCTAAATATAGAGAACTTATGGTTGCTAGAGGGGTGAAAGGTGTGGGATAGGTGAAATTAAGGTAGGTAGGTAGCTAAAGAAAATTCAGAATACATTTGTAATGAGGAGCACTGAGTAATGTATAGGACTGTTGAATCCCTATACTGTACTTTGCAAAACTAATAGAACAATGCATGTTTTTTATGCTGGAATTAAAATTTTTAAAAAATAATTTATGATTTCAGAAGGTAGACTTGTGACTTTTCAGAAAGAAGTAAGGTTCAGTGACTGGGCATATGAGGAATTCTTCATTGTTGATTATATTCTACTTCTACTTGGATGAAGATATGAGCATATTAAAGTTCGCAATAATGTATTAAGTTGTATGGCAGTTTTACAGAAGTTTTGCATAACTTTTCTAGACATTTCTGAATATTTATTGTATAATAAATGGAAACAGCAATATATTTTTCAAAAGAGGTGATTATGGTCAACCAAACACTGTGGCTTATGAGAAGCAAGATGAATCATCAACAGTCTTTGGATTTAGCAGTAAGGTAATCATAATGCTAATGATATCCTCAACAAGAACAGTTCTGTGGTATGATGGAAACAAAACTCCACAGCATTTGACAAGAAAGATAATGTGAATTTAGGAAGGACAAATATTATTTATAGTTAGCTTTTTCCAAGAGTTTTACCATGAAAGGGGAAGATTTGAAAAATAGAGGTCAAGAAAGTTCTACAGCATGTTCATAAACAGATGGGAATACACATTGGAGATGGAAAAATCCATAAAGCAAGGAGAGAACAGTTGTACAGACAAAAGAATGTGAGAGAAAAGCAGCAGAGCCTTGGTGAATAGCTCTTTAATGGCAGCAGATGGGGGTAGGCAAGGAGTTTCAGTACAGATGCTGGTATGATAGATTTAGTACCATGAAGACCAAGGGGTTTACATCTGCTTGCTTTACTTGTGAGTTAAGAGGAAAGAGAGTAAAAGAAGCATCAGGAGAGAAGAGAGAGAAGGGATGGTAGCAGCGATACCCAGTAATATGGTTTTCTTTACCGTTACTGTGTAAATTCAAACAACATTAACATCAACTAATTACATTAGTAATTTTTAGAGATTTAAAGAACAGAAGACATGGTCTTTGTATATAAAAATTATCAATTTAGAAATCTTTTTTAAAATTAGCATCTGATTAGAAGCAAGAGAGGCCCTTGGAGCTAATCCTTAAATTGAACTAAAGAAATCTCTAAAAGACAGTCTGACAGTGCTATTATCTAAGTGTAAAGCTATTTTTATGATATTTTAAAAAAGACCTGTCTAAGATTAAATGGATTTGGTATAACTTCAGTTCTATATACAATCTCTTTATTGAGCATCTTAAGTTAAATATTAGGATAGGATTGGAGATTTTAAAAGATATGATTAGGAAAGAGAAAAAGAACATTTTATCTTTAGGATGTTTTCTATCAAGCAGGAAGAGGTACTTGGAAAAAAGTCATAGTGATCATTGCAAAGAATATCACAAAAGAAATAGATACAAAGCACAGCACTTGGTGATGGTAGTTGTAACAATTAACTATTTATTGAAGTGACTACCTATTTCAGAGGCTAAACCTAAAGAAGGCAAGCACTATGCCTTTCTCAGTAGATTTCTGAATATTTCATTCTTTCAACAGATACTTATTAAGCACCAGTTACATACTAGGTACTGTTTTTACATGCTGGGGAGAGAATAGTAAATGAGACTGATATGGGGCACCTGGGTAGCTCAGTCAGTTAAGTATCTGACTGGCTCAAGTCATGATCTCATCGTTTGTGGGTTTGAACCTTGCATCGGGCTCTGTGCTGACAGCTCAGAGCCTGGAGCCTGCTTTGGATTCTGTGTTTCCCTTTCTCTCCCTGCTCCTTCCCTGCTCACACTCTGTCTCTCAAAAATGAATAACCATTAAAAATTTTTTTTAAATGAGATAGAGATCATCTTTATCCTGAAATGTCTTACCTTACAGTAGTGGAGAGGGACAATGAACGCCCAAGTTATATCATCTAGCGATAGATATTTTAAAGAAGTTACAAAGTGAAGCAGGAAGCTGGAAAGGCAAGGGAGTAGGATCTACCATGAACAAAGAAATCTATTGCAAAGTATCAGAAGAAGAGAAGGGGAATAAGACTAAAGACAGGTGGGGTAAAATCCGTACACCTTTTGAATATTGTGTGAAAAGGGAGTTTTATTCTGAAACTTTGTGAAATTACTGAAGGGTACCAAGCAAGGGAGTGACTTAGACTTTTATTTTAAAATGATTCCTTGGACAGTGGTGTAGTGTTTGAGTTCAAGTAGAGAGAGACTAAACTAAAATAGCATTTTGGTAGAAAAGTAGAGAGAAAAGAACAGGAAAAAAAGAAGCAGGAGATGGAAGGGAGAGAGAGAAGGACAGAAGGGCAGAAAGGAAGAAAATTTCAAAAATTCAGATGAAAAAGGAAAAAGCATTTTGTGAAGGAAATAGATGATGAATTCAAGAGATATGAGTACAGCATAATTATTTAATCATAGACCCTACATCTAGGCTCCTTGGCTCCTAATCCTATCTCACTCCTGTGGGACCTTACTTACTACTCTGTGACCTTTGGTATTATTTTCCTTTGTCTCAAATTATTCGTAAAATGAGGATGATAATAAAATGTAACTCATGTGATTGTCATTAGTATTAGATTAATCCATGTGTTTTGCTTTGAATAGTACCTGGCACATAAATGATCCATAAATATTAGGAAAGGAAATTAAGAAGCAGAATATGTCTGTTTGGGGGATATAAAAACCAAAAAAATGCATTGAAGATGACCTCAGATTTCTTATTCTATTAATTGTACTGATGATAGCAGCAGCAATTTGGAGAGGGATTAAAAGTGGAGGCAGATTTGAAAGATAATAAGTTCAATGTTTAACATGTTGATTTTGAATTACCTAAGGGGCATCTTATTAAGTTTGCTCATTAAGCAATTGCATTTTTAATCAGGACTTCAATGAAGAATTCTGTACCAAAGATAAATATTTGTGGATCATTTCTGTGTAGAAGCAGATGAAGTATTCATTGCAGATGCTATTATCTAGGGAAACTATGCAGATTTACAAAAGGAAGGTTCACCTAGTATACATAGAATGAACAAAAAAGAAAAGTGAGAAGGCATAGTCAGGTTTGAAGAAATATGAAGCATGTAAAGATATTAAGGGGATAAAAATTTCCAAGAGTGTTCAAACTTACAAAATGCTGATTATAGCAAATAGGACAAGAATAAAAAATTGCCTCACTTCTTTCTGAGTCACCACTAGCAGAGTCATTAACGTCTACCTGTTTACTCATGGTTTGCTGAAGGCAATCTCGGCTTTTTCTATCATGCTCCTCAAAATTTGAGAAACAACTGCTGAATCCAAAAGTCGTTCACCTTTTTAGGTATTTGTTATAGCAGTTCCTCACTTTCATAATCCAAGATTTAAATTAGTTTCCTACTGCTGCAATAATTCCTTACAAATACAGTCACTTAAAACATAAATGTATTGGGGCACCTGGGTGGCTCAGTCAGTTAAGGGTTTGACTGGATTGCAGTTCGAGTCATGATCTCACTGCTCATGAGTTTGAGCCCTGCGCTAACAGTGCGAAGCCTGCTTGGGATTCACCCTCTCTACCCCTGCCCTTCACACATGCACTCGTTCTCTTTCTTGCTCTCTCAAAAAATAAAGTTATACATATATATGTATTTATTATTATCTTACACTTCTGGAAGTGAGAAGTCCAAAATTAGTTTCATTTGACTAAAATCAAGGTGTTGATGAGGTTGCATTCCTTTCTGAAAGTTACACTGAAAATTTCATTTTCTTACCTTTAACCAGCTTCTAGAGATTGCCTGAATTCTTGGCTTATGGCTTCCCCATTCATCTTTAAAATCTGAATGGCTACTCAAGTTAGCTCATGATGCTATCTCTCTGGTCCTAATTCTTTTCTACTCTTCCCCTTTAAGGAGTCTAATGATTACATTACTCAAAAATAATCTATTTTCAGGTCAGCTGATTAGCAACCTTAATTTCATCGTTCTTGCCACATAACATATTGACAAGTTGTAAGGGTTAGGATGTGGACATCTTTGAGGGCAATTGCCCTACCTACCATATCATTCATGGCATAACTGAATGTAGTTCTAGGAATGTGATAGTGACATAAAGCAGGGTACACTGTGTTGAGAATGAATGGATGTTTTAAACGAAGACAATTTATCAAATAAGGGAATACAACTTCCCTTATAAGAAATATAGTTAATAGAAATTAAAATATTAAATTGGAAAAAAACTAAAGCAGTAACTTCCTTTTCATTGCTTGTCATTATGATGACTGGTACTTTGACATGTTCATAGGGTGGCAGGTAGTGGTTTGTGGAAGTCTTGTAAATATGAATGACAGCCAAAATTTTAACAAAGAGATTGATTTTTTGGACAATGATAACAAGAATTAATGTAAGTACCATATAGCATATCAGCCAGGTTTCCTGCCATTCTTTTAATCAGGCTTCTTTGCTTCTGTGGATTAGAATTGACAGTGGTAAAGATTTAGATCCTGATACATGTTGAACATGAGAAAATAATTATCATAGTACAGCAGTTAAGAGAACAGGCTCTTCAATAATATTCTTTGTAAAGTGATAGCACAACATTCACCAGAAAGAATATTTAAAGCAGCCTGATATTAGAAAGTGTTGTGTGTATATGGAGCCATTGAAACTCTCATATACTACTGATAGGAGAGCAAATCAATGCAACCATATTTGATAATAAGTTGGAACTCTTTCACATAATTTGAAAAATCAATTTGTTGAATAAATGTAGCACTTATGAAGAACCCCACTCCTAGGTATATAACAGGCATAAATGCATATATATGTCAACCAAACAAATGAGTAATATTTTTATGAATCTCATTTGTAACAGTGCAGTCTGGAATAAATCAAAATGTACATCAAAAGAAGACAAGTTGTTTTAAATTCATACTGTGGAATACTTACAAAATTAATTACTATACACAACAGGATTGAACCTCATAAATACATTATTGAGTGAAAGTAGCCAGATTCAAAATAATATCTATTTTAAAATCCTATTTATATAAAGCTCTAAGAAAAAAGTTTGGATAGTGGAAAACATTGGAAAGGAGAGAAATAGTGACTGGGATGGAGTTCAAGAGGGCCTCCATGAAGCAGCTCAAGTTTTCTTTTTTTTTTTTTTTTTACTTTTATGTATTTATTTTGAGAGAGAGAATGAGCACAAGTGGGGAGGGGCAGAGAAAGGGAGGAAGAGAAAATCCCAAGCAGTCTCTGCACTGTCCACTGCAATGTGGGGCTCGATCTCACCAACTGTGGGATAATGACCTGACCTGAAATTAAGAGCCAGATAGTTAACTGACACAGCCACCCAGATGCCCAAAATTTTCTTTCTTAATATGGGTGATAATAACATGAGTGTATGTACATGAGATTTGTCAAGGATTTATGATTTGCGTACTTTATATGCTTGCTACATAAATAAAAAAGTGACATGAAGTAGGAAAAAGTAAATTCAGAAGTAGTAAGGAGAGAAGAGATGTTTGTACCAGCTTGATGTGAAAATATTCAAGGTATTTGGTAATATGGGTGCAGATGTTCATTTATGTTTTTAAATCCCAAATTCAAAAAATTCAAAATCAACCGATAGTTGACTGCTCATATATTTTATCAAAATTGAAGAATATAAATGAGAAAAACAATTTGCTTGGAAAACAAATGTTATTTTAGCCTATAAGCTAAAGCTAAATGACCATTGGAATTCCAAGGGAATTTTAATGCAACTAAATATAAGTTGTCATGCTCACAGATGTTACTACAGTTTACCCTATATTAGCTATAATTTAGTTTGTGATATTTCTTCTCTTCATGCAAAGGCTATGATCCCAAATAAAATGCCAGATGGCAAAAAGATTGTAACATACACTCAGGGAATAACCCCCCAACCCCCACCAAAAGTTAAGGGCTCTGTTCAATAAACCATTGTTATATTTGGCCTAGATTATTTAAACATTAAGCAGGATGTGAAGCCCAGAAAGAACTTAAAAAAATATGACTTTTATATTTTATAAATTTCTATAAATGCAACCATTTCTTTTTCTAATTCCCCAAGTAGTTTTCCTTTTAATTTACTGTGATTACCATATAACCACTCATTTCATCTTTTTCCCTAAATACTGCCATGTTGGATTAAGTTCTGGATTATTTTAGATCTACCTTTTGACTTCAAGGGGGTCTAGAAGGTATTGTTTTAAGCATATTTTGTTAAGAAATTTGGCAACTGAAGTTTTACGGACTCTCTATGTAAAGTCAGTTGTTAGTTCTGCTAAATAAAAATGATGAATTAATTTTTAAATTTAAGTAAGTATGCAATTTAAAATCCTTCTACTTCTTAGCAGGAGGGAACTCAAGATTTATAAAGACTTTGATAACTGCTAACACATACAAATAGAATATGTTCAATACAAGACTAGAGTGTTTATTTTTACTGAAGGTATATCACAGAAAACCATCCCAAACAACATGTTATCTATCCTGTCGATTCAAAATAAAAATATTCAATTACAAGTGTTTTGCTTACAAAAAGATTCTCTAAAAGTAAATATGGAAACTAGTAAAACTGGCATTGACCAAAGACCAGTTCTAGATTTCTCAAAATATTTTACTTGGGAAAAGAAAAGTTAGTTCCTCATTCTAACTTCATCACTAATTAACTCTGTGACCTTGAACAAGACAGTTAAAATTTGGGCTTTTCTCTTTCCTTCTCCTGTAGGCATTTGCATTTGGTGTTAATTATCCCCATGATCATATTTATCTCTAAAAGTCCATAAATTAACATGAAAATGCAAGAAATGTATACTTTTCTGCTTTACTTTAAAACTTATCTTTTATGCTACTTATACATGATAATAAACAATTCATTAGTTTTCAAAGGTTTTAGCATCAGATAGTATCTTTGCAATGAAGTCCTAGAATACACTAAAGAAATGAAAGCGATAAAGGTTGAACTGCTCCTATTAGAGGTGTTGGGAAACCGCAGGTCTCCATCTCTTTCTCTTTTGACTCCTAAATAGGACTTTCCAGAATATCCGAGGCATTTTGGAATATATAGTTCAAAGACTGCTCCAGTAGACAACCTCTAATAATATGTACTCTGGATTCTAGGATTGTGATATGGAAACTGTGAATGTAATATGTTATTACCTATTTCCTAATTTCTGTTTTCTTGAGAACAATCTCTGCCTTTCTTGTTCGTATCACCAACCATGATAATTAGCCATCATATATTGAGTAACCCTCTCTAATAATTTCACAAATGAGATGCCTAAATTTGATTTCAGTTTAATTAACTTCAACAAATCACATTTTCAAATGTATTATTTTAATTTCTTCTAATATGTAAGATCATAGACTACTAGAACTGGGATATATGTTATCAATGCTGATAAAATTTACTGAGCAAATACATGAAGGACAAGTATTTTTGTAGTTTAACATGCAAAGCCTTCTGCCTCAAAAATATTACCATTTACACAGAATTTCTGTAATTAACGATCGTTAAATAATGCCTACTCAGAATACAGTCTGCGATATTTAGAACAGTGATAAAGACAATAAAAACAGAAGAGCAATACAACAGTTTTTGGAATATATGACACCTCACTTTGTAATAGTATCTATTCTTAATTTTGAAAGTAAAAATTAGTTACATAGATAGGTAGAGAGACAAAGATTGAATACAATTTATGAAACAATTTCTAACATGTGGCAGGGAATTTACAATTTTATGTGTTCTGTGTTCAGTAAATTATTCTTCAATGTTTCACATAAAATTAAAAATATAATTAAGTTGTAGTCAATGAAAAATTACCATAAGATACAGAAGTACAATAATGAATTTAATATTAGAGTTCAATTTAAGAGAAGGGAAACAAATCACAGAGAGTCTTAAAGAGAGAGTACAAACTGAGGGTTGATGGAGAGAGGTGGCTGGGAGAGGGGTTAGATGGGTGATGGGTATTTAGGAGGGCACTTGTAATGAGCACTGTGTATTGAATTCAGTGATTCATTACTTACATACTACTCGTGAAACCAATGTTGCACTGTATGTTAACTAAAATTTAGGTAAAAATAAGTAAATATATAATAAATTAATTTAAAAGAAGAGAAAGCAATGATTACATAGGCCCCAAACTAAAGTCTAAATTTCTATAAAGTGGGGGATAAAACACAACATTTAAACACCTGTCATGTAACAGAACGTCATTTTTTTAAAAAAAATATTTATTTTGAGAGAGAAAGAGCAAACATGAATAGGAAAGGGCAGATAGAGAAGGAGAGAGAATCCCAAACAGGCTCCTCACCATCAGTACAGAGCCCTATCCCACCAACTGTGAGATCATGACCTGAACCCAAATCAAGAGTCGGATGCTTAACCAACTGAGCCACCCAGGCACCCTCAGAATTTCAAATTTTCAAGGTCATAAATAACATTCTTTTTATTTAGGATTCTATATCTTACTTTAAACAAGGTAACAATTTATCAAATAAGTGATGTAATACCAGGCATAGTGAAAATTTATTTCATGTATCCTCACAACAAAATCCTGTTACATGCAGTGAAGTGAGAAATTCGGTGGAAGGCTTTCTATGTACTCAGGGTTGTGTTAGACTGCTAGGGCTGGTATAACAAAGTACCACAACTGGATTGCTTAAAATACAATAATCATCTCTCACAGTTCTGGAAGATGAAGTTTGAGATCAAGGTATCAAAAAAGTTTCTTTGGAGAGCGGTGAGGGAGAAATCTGTCCAATACTTTTTTTCTAGCTTATGGTGGTTTGCTCTCAATCGTTGGGGTTTTTGTTTTTGTTTTGGCTTTGGATGCATCACCCTGATCTTGCCTTCGTCTTCACATGGTCTTTTATCTGTGTGTGTATCTCTGTCCAAATTTCTTTTTGATCCTGAGGACATTGGTCATGTTGGATTAGGAACTCATCCTACTCATCCAACCTTTTAATGAGTTATATCCACAATGAACCCATTTCCAAATAAGGTCACATTTTAAGGTACTGTGGGTTAAAGTTTTAACATCAGTTTTTTGGATAGGGGAGAAATAATTCATTACACTGGGAGAACTTCAGTCAGATACAACGATAATAGAATTATGATACAAGAACGCTAAAGAAATGAATGAGTGTTAGAAAAATATTTTATAAGCTCTTTATGTTCCTGGCTATAGTTTTCCTGCTTGAAATTACAAATCACACGGATGATTTACTTGGGGAAAATACACTGTAGTTAGTAATCAGAAAAGAAAAATATTAAAAGTGGGACTCAGAAAAGTGTCTAGTGCAGACTCTAAAAGAGTTGAATGCAATGTGAGTGCAAGTATTGCCATCATCTGTTATGGCCAGTGAAAGGGATTTGGACAATGCAACCATATTGCTTAAAAAAACACATACCAGATGGATATGACTGTGAAATCACTAACCCTTGTTCATGGGACTCTACATTAGGCTCAGTAAACCAAGATTTAACCATTTAGGGAAACAAATTGTTAAGAAAAAGTTTAAGCTTGGCCAGAGATGCCTAACCAACCCACAAAATGAAACCAGAGAAAACTTAACTATAAGGTATTCAATAAAGATGAGTAATGACTAAGAAAACAATTCAGATGAAATAGAAAATCTTTCATAGCAAAGGCCAAAAAATGTGGTACTTTAATATCTAGACTCTGAGAAAATATAAAGAAAATCTGAATGTATCATATAAACCTAGAAAAGTAAAGGTACGGGCACCTAGGTGGCTCAGTCGGTTAAGTGTCTGATTTTGGCTCAGATCATAATCTCAGTGTTCGTGGATTCAAGCCCCATGTTGGGCTCTGTGCTGCCAGCTTAGAGCCTGGAGTCTGCTTCAGATCTGGTGTCTCCCTTGCTCTCTGCCCCTCCCTCATTCACATATATTCTGTGTGTGTGTGTGTCTCTCTCTCTCTAAAATACATAAACATTAAAAAGAACTTGTATAAAAAAAAAAAAAAAGGAAAGAGGGGCACCTGGGTGGCTCAGTCAGGTAAGCATCCCACTTTGGCTCAGGTCATAATCTCACAGTTGAGAGTTTGACCCCAACATGGGGCTCTGTGCTGACAGCTCAGAGTTCAGAGCCTGGAGCCTCCATCAGATTCTGAGTCTCTCCCATGCCCATGATCTGTCTGTCTCTCAATAATAAAAACATTAAAAAAATTAAAACAAAAAAAGGGAAGAAAAGTAAAAGGGCAAAGAATGTATAGTCTAATCAGAAGAGCTTTAATAGCTATAAAAAATTGAACTCATTAATGTTATTTATAATGGGCTCACAGAAAGATCCATATAACTTAATAGTTGAAATTGTATATTCAGTCCAGCTTGTATTAATTGGTTATAGTCACATATATTGTAGATTTATCAGTCATTTACTATTCATTAATTAGTGTATTTAGTTTTTCAACATGGAGAATTGATTTTGTCAGTTACTGTAATAAGTACTGTAATAAGTACTCATATAGAAAGATAAGACTGAGTTCCTTCCTCTAAGTGTTCGTAGTCTAGTCCAAGACTGAGCAATGAACAAAGGTTTTCAAAAATCCTAGGAAAAAGTAACTTAAAAAATTAATCTCACTGAGTTCCCCTAAGGAACACGAAAAATTTTCAAGCCAAAAATTCCTTGAAAAAGTAAGTAGAAAAGATTCCTTCAAGTTGCTGGAGACCCAGCATCTTACAGATGATGTACCCATGCCTGCTGGTGAGAATGATAGCAAAAACTAAGATACCTGTGTATGTACATCCTGTTGCTAAGTCTGACAGTTTATAGATCACTTAAAAAATTTACTTAACCAAGTGTCGAAAGAGGCATCTAGCCCCAATTAGGAATAGCAATTGACAAAGCATTTAAAATTTACATAGGATACATCTTTTCCTGATAATATATGACCAATTTGAACACTCATATAGCAGAAGCAATTTCTTTGGGCAAATTCACCAAGACAATATTTATCTTAATTCAGTAATTCTTTAGATAAGTCAAAAAACTTTCCTCTACAGACTGAGAGAACATATAGCATTGCCCATTAGATAAACTAAATGTGTTATGATGTATTCCTTAGAATTCTATATTTTCTTTTATAATGAAAATTTAAGTGACTATTTCCTTTCTATTATCAGTAGATGAAAGTGTCTGGGAAGGCTATTAAAGCTAATGTTATTGTGATAGCTTCTAGTCCCAATATTCATATAGCATACAGGTTAATTCTCAGCCTAAAAAGACTCCTATTTCTGCAATTGTCTCTAAAATGGGAATGATAACATAATAATGTGACACACACATTGCTGTGAAAATTAAATGCAATAGCATATAGAACACTTTTAGTTTTTTCAATTTTTTAAAAATTTTTATTTATTTTTGAGAGAGAGAGAGCGATAGCATGAGCAGGGGAGGGTCAGAGATAGAGGGAGTCACAGAATCTGAAGACAGGCTCCAGGGTCTGAGCTAGCTGTCAGCACAGAGCCCAACACAGGGATTGAACCCACGAACCATGAGATCATGACCTAAGCCGAGGTAGGATGCTTAACTGACTGAGCCACCCAGGTGTCCCATGAAATAGCATATAGAACACTTTTAGAATACTGCCTAGCACCAAGGAAGCAGGTAGAGGTATTAACATTTATGATTATTCTTGAAATTCCTAAGTAAATGATATTCTATAATAAAGGACAAAGATCAAAACCTGATTTCTTAGATATTTTTCTTTAAGCCATCAACATGAAGTTTCCTTATCTGACACAGAAAAGTGTCTTTAGGTATAGTAGCATCCCACAATTGATCCAAGTCAATTTATATACCAAATATGTATCAGAACCGAGGAGGTGAGTTGATTTAGATATTCTTAAGAGTAGGAGTTCTATTGTCAAAAAGCTTTGGTTAAAAATTTGTCTCTCCCTTTTGTTAGTCTTTTAACTTTAAATTATTTAACTTCTTTGAAATCTAGTTTTTCAAACAACAAAAATGCTGGGAGTAAAGAAAATAATAGTACCTTTCTTATGAGGTTATTGTTGCTGAGAGAGTTCAAATTAATTGTCACTAAGAATACCTTTGTTCACTTTTACTGAAAGGTTAAAAAAATAAATGATAAATAGTCACCATCCTCATGGAGCTTATAAAAGCATTATAAAAGAGGTGCGTGTTTTTCATCTCATGAATAAAATAGTTAAACCTGTGGAATTTAGGCAAAGTGATACAACTTTTAGTAGGCTTCAGATTGAAAATTCTTTTTTTAAAAAATTTTTAATGTTTATTTTTGAGAGAGAGAGAGACATAGCGTAGGTGGGGGAGGGGCAGAGAGAGAGGGAGACACAGAATCTGAAGCAGGCTCCAGGCTGAAAGCTGAAACCCATCAACCATGAGATCATGACCTGAGCTGAAGTCAGACACTTAACCTGCTGAGCAATCCAGGTGTCCCCAGATTCAAAATTCTTATTAGAGTTATGAACTATACAATGAATACATACATGTAGCATACCCACTTCAGAGTGTGCCATTATCAATCTGTCTTTTACAACATTTTCAAATGTTTTGGCTCTGGTGAAGTTTCAAAAAAGGAAAGGAAATTAATATTAGAAATATAAAATATAATTATCTCCATGGGAAATTTTCTTGAATACTGAAATTAATGTTCTTTTGTTATAAAAACATGGAGTTATTTTATTACCATATGTCTTCCATATCTTTGGTTTACATATCATCTAAAATACATAAGAGAGAATTGTTTTCTTCTTTCAAATATGAATGGTAATAAAACCTTTAAATACTTTGAAATCAAAGAATATTCAAACTAAATTCTTTTAATGTTATTGTATGCCCAAGATACCATTAGAATGGCTGCTTATCACAACTAGTATCATTTTTTATTAAGAATGAAATTTTATTGCAGGAGTATTATTGCAGTATAGTTATTTCACTTTACAACCTATCTTGACATTTAACACATCTCTCTGGATTTTGAAAAGAAATTCTAGTGCAACAAGAACATTACACAATGCGGGACTCTTGGGTGCTAGTTTCTTCCCATCTCTCCTTCCTGTGAACAGAGGGAACAGCATGGTAGAGCACTTGCTTCAGCTATATGATCACTATAACTTAATGAACACCATCTGGAGAAAGAGAAACCTGAACATTTCTATACATCTGGGCACAAATGATATGTTGCTACAAAACTGATTGATAACGTATTTAGAAGGCCACGATTAGTTATAGTTATATCTTGGTACCAGTGCGAGAGTAGAAAATGAATATTTATCATTCCTCCCTTGCCTTAATTTGAAAAGGCTGTTAACCAAGGTTATAACCTGTGTATTTCTGAAAAGCTTAATGTGAAAATGGATGCTTCTTTTCATTTTTCTGAGGTACAAGGTAAAGTACATTAGATGATTAAAAACAGGTCTTAAATCCTGTTTTTACTCGTGTATTTAGAGCGAGAGAGCCCACACACAAGTGGGGGAGGAGAGAGGGAGAGAAAGAATCCCAAACAGGCTCTGCACTGTTAGCACTGAGCCTGACAAGGGGCTCGATTCCATGAACCATGTGATCTTGACCTGAGCTGAAACCAAAAGTTGGACACATAGCCGACTGAGCCACATAGACGCCCCGGTATATACATATTTTTAAATGTTTATTTATTTTGAGAGAGTGAATGAGCATGCAGATGCATACAAGTGGCAGAGAGAGCAGGAGAGAGAGAGAATCTCAACCAAGCAGACTCCCATGCATAACACAAAGCCTGGCACAAGGCTTGATCTATCAGTGAGATTATGACCTGAGCCAAAATCAAGAGTCAGACGCAACTGACTGAGCCATCCAGGCACTCCTATTTGTATATTTTCAATAAAAAAAAAATAATGTTTTTACGGTGAAAAGAGTCAATGTGTTTCCTGTTAAGATCTACATAGCCTTGAGACTATTTTCTTTTTTTTTTTCTTAAATGTTTTATTTATTTCTAGGAGAGAGAGAGAGACAGCATGAGCAGGGGAGGGTCAGAGAGAGAGAGACACAGACTCTGAAACAGGCTCCAGGCTCTGAGCTGGCAGTCAGCACAGAGCCCGACGCGGGGCTCGAACCCACGAACTGCGAGATCATGACCTAAGCGAAAGTCGGACGCTTAACCGACTAAGCCACCCAGGCGCCCCGCCTTGAGACTATTTTCAATCTTAACTTTAGAAATACAATTGTATGTGGGTTTTTTTTTTTTTTTTGGTAATTCTATTCAAATCTAAACAAAGTGTGAATACCTTGCTTTAAATAATTCACCCATACCAGAGTCCTTGGGAGAAAACTTGATTTTACACATTTAACAAAATAGAGAAATCATAAGAGAATTCTCTTTCAAGTTCTATAGGTGAAATTTTAAAGGGCAATTTAAAACAATTTTATTCAGTAACCCTTTTTCTGAAGAGAACAATTAGAATCAAAACAATGCTTTACCAACTATGCAATCTCAGAATATTTTATCTTTCCTTACCTCTTTTCCCCTTCCCCTTTCTCTTCCTCCCATTTACATGCACATATAAGACCAAAACCTAAAGCTGTGTAACTGTAATGTAAATAATGGTAAATAATGATAATGGACAGATAAGAATGTCTTTGAACAAATTTATTTCTCTAATTCCACAATTTTTCTCTATTCATGTCTTTAGTATAATTAGAATAGCATTTGTGAGGTCACATCTTATGTAAATATAGTCAGGTCTTCTATGTATTACCAGCATTTTTCAAAATTGAAATGTATATACATATCACCTGGGGATTTTGTAAAATTGCAGATTATGATTCAGTAGATCTGTAGAGAGATCATGCTGACAAGCTCCCAGTGCTGTTGATGAGGGAGCATAAGGCAAGCTGACAGTCTGCAATGCCCCCAGCTCCCGCCCACCCCCCCACAGGTGGGATGTGTGTGATACTCCTTGGGCACTCCTGGCTGCCCAAGAACAAAGGAAAGGGAAAACAAAGGGCAAACTCTCCATGTATTTATAAATATCTTAGTAAATCACAAGTAAAAGGCAATCTTATCAATAGCCTAATCTCCAGAAACCTATAGAAGCCATTTCCTGGAGCTCCAACATCACCCCTTCACAGTGATGTAGGGAACAAAGGCAGAAGGAAATGGCAGAGAGAACTAAATTTCCTCATAACCTGCAGCCCATTGACAAATACTTGAGGCTGGCAGAGTAAAATGTCTCCCCAGGGTCTCCCTACTGTCTTAATGTTAATGCTTTGCTAGAGAGAAAAACCACCTTAGATTGACAATAGCTGGGTCTCCACTATCCTGGGAGTCTTCTTTAGCATATGAAAGTCTCATTGGAAACTTCCCCTGGACTTTACTTCCCCCAACTCCACAGTATATAACCAGTCATTCTTCACACCCCCAGTGCAGCTCTTTCTGCCCACAGGTCTTGTCTCCAGGCTTTAATAAAACACTTTTTTTTTTTAATTTCTGAGAGGGGAGGGTCAGAAAGAGAGGGAGATACAGAACCTGAAACAGGCTCCAGGCTCCAAGCTAGCTGTCAGAACAGAGCCCGACGCGGGGCTCGAACCCAACAACCTTGAGATCATGACTTGAGCTGAAGTCCGACGCTTAACCCACTGAGCCACCAGGCGCCCCATGAGGATTGTGTTTAAACAGGAAGGGAGCAAACCATTTACTCCTCCCAAAATACCTCAGAGGAGGCAGAGTTAACATTTCTATCGTACAGGAACTTCAAGTCAAATAGTTTAAGCAATTTTCCCCAAAGGACAAAAAAGTTATATAAAATAAAAAGTTAGTAAGAAGTGCAACGTATATCCATCTTCAGGCTTTTCATTCCACTTTTCATCCTAACCCTATACTGACAATTAAAGCCAAGTATTGACATGTATATTCACGTGGATAAGAGAAAGTGAGAGAGGAACGAAGGGCAAGAGGCCCAAGAAGCTGAGGTGAGCTAGAAAGGAAGAACAGCAAGGGAACAGGACAGGCAAAACAGAAGAGCGAGTTTATGATAAGGCATGTATGCTAGTTATTTCCTTTCCATTTTAAGAAATCAAAATCTGTAGTACAATCACCTGATAGTTGCATGTAGTAACATTTGCTTGGTAATCTCTGAAAGACATTGCCTAGTAAACCGAATTTGTCTCATTTAATTAGGTTTGTCCTACTCCCATTCCCAGAAAGATATTATTGATGGAGTCCCACTATGGACTGTTTAGACTTCATTGGAGCTCAATTTTAAGAAAAACACCTGGAATAAAATGGTCACATTTACGGAAATTTTCAGCCTATAACTGATGGGGGAAAGAACAAATCCTGACCTTGATAGGGAAAAATTATAAGATAGCCTACAGGACTGATAGGGGAATTCCAGTCCCTGCCTGAAGACTCTCCTTCCGGGTTCTCCTTCCTGCGCAGCTTGCTACAGCCACCAAATTGCCACTACTGTGGAAGTAACAGACTTTAAATTGTCTCCCATGCTTAAACTCAGGGTTCAGATCTTTGGAGAGACCGTCTCCTCTGAGCCCATTGATGTAAATAAACCCCCAATCCTCCAAGATCTCCGAGCATCACTTGGTTTTTTGACAGCGATCCAGCCTGGTTGGTAACATAGAATTTGGTTCAGTATCTTTAAAGTTATTCTTAGAGAGGAGGACCTGGGTGGCTGAGTCAGGTTAAGCATCCCACTTTTTATTTCAGTTCAGGCCATTAGGAATGTGAAAGCAAGGGGCACCTGGGTGGCTCAGTCAGTCAAGCGTCTGACTTTGGCTCAGGTCATGATCTCTCCGTTCGTGGGTTCAAGCCCCACATCAGGCTCTGTGCTGACAGCTCAGAGCCTGGAGCCTGCTTCAGATTCTGTCTCCCTCTCTCTCTGCCCCCGCCACTCTCACTCTGTCAATCTCTCTCCCTGAAAAATAAAAATAAACATAAAAAAAAGGGATGTGAGAGCAAGCACTGCATTGGGCTCCTCACTAAGCATGGAACCTGCTTGGGATTCTCTCTCTCTGTCTCTCCCCAGCTCATACACACTCTTTCTCTCAAAACAAGTAAAATAAAGAATTAAAAAGTTATTTTTTGAGATAATACTCCTTTACTTTTTATTATAATCATTTCCACTTCATTAATGTCAAAGCCCCAATTTTATTTTGAGGTTGTAAATATAAAGTTAGATTAAATCTGTTTTTAAAAGTAAAACAAA
This sequence comes from Hyaena hyaena, assembly GCF_003009895.1. Taxonomy (NCBI): domain Eukaryota; kingdom Metazoa; phylum Chordata; class Mammalia; order Carnivora; family Hyaenidae; genus Hyaena; species Hyaena hyaena. Next base: position 27,574 of record NW_024082029.1, on the reverse strand, counting down.
AAATTGGGATGATATAGGAGTACTAGATTTTTTCATATAGTTATTGAGTGCTTTATTTTTTATTTTTTTATTTTTTAATGTTTATTACTTATTTCTGAGAGGGAGAGAGAGAGACAACATGAACAGGGAGGGTCAGATAGAGAAGGAGACACAGAATCTGAAACAGGTTCCAGGCTCTGAGCTAGCTGTCAGCACAGATCCAATGCAGGGCTCGAACCCACCAACCATTAGATCATGACCTGAGCCAAAGTCTCACGCTTAACCAACCGAGCTACCCAGGCACCCCTGTGTAACTATTGTAAATACCTGCTGGGTATACAGTGGTAAAAGAAAAAGACATAATAAACTTTTGCCTAATGATGCTTATACTCTAGTAGGAGAACAAACAATTAATGAGTAGATAATAAAATGGCAGGTAATGATAAGCACTAAGAAGAAAAAATAAAGCTACAAGACTAAAAGATAATGGGAGAGAAGATACTATTTTAAATAGGGTAGTCAGAGAAGGCTCTTGTGAAAGTGGATATTGGAACAGAAGTCTGAATGAAGTGAAGAAGGAAGCCAGATACACACCTAAAGAAAAAACATTCTGTGTTTAGTGATGCAAGCAGAAGAAAAAAAACCTAGGAAAGAGTTTTCTGTTTCTGAAGAACATCAAGGGAGTTAGCATGGCTGGAAGCAGTGAAAGAAGAGAGGGAGGGAATAAGGTGAATAGGTGACTGAAATAAACAGTACATGAAAGAGTTTCATTCAGTTGAAGAGTAATACAACCACACGGATTCCAGAGTTTTAGACTCTACTCTGGGAGAAATCCATGAAAGAGGCATATGCCTCCCCCCGCACGCCACCTAATCAACCACATATTGCTAGATGAGTGTGAGGGCAGAATAAGGAGAGAGATTAAATTTATCAGATGGGGGGGGCGCCTGGGTGGCTCAGTCAGGTAAGCATCCGACTTCAGCTCAGGTCATGATCTCATGGTTCATGGGTTCGAGCCCCGCATCAGGCTCTGTGCAGGCAGCTAGCTCAGAGCCTGGAGCCTGTTTCAGATTCTGTATCTCCCTCTCTCTCTGACCCTCCCCTGCTCATGCCGTCTCTCTCTCTCTGTCTCTCAGAAATAAATAAAACATTAAAACAATTTTTTTAAAAATTAATCAGATAGGGCTATTAATCTTGTCAGAAATATTTCAATATATAATATAGGTTTGCGCGCGTGTTCACGCGCGCGCACACACACACACACACTTTGCCAATATAAGTGCTTATTTCTAGAGAAATGCTATATTTTTACCTAAATGCAAATTTTGATTTTTGATTTTTTTAAGATCATTTAGTATGGTCTATGTATCAGGAATAATTCTTGGTGCTGATCATACAGCAATAAACAGAAACCAAAGAAAAATGTTTGTCTTTATATCTGTTTACATTTTAACAAAACTAAATGATGTACACACATGAATACTAATAAGAAACATTGCAGAAAAAACATAGATGTTAGGTATTTAAAATGTTACCTTACCTACGAAAGGAAATGAGAATGGAAGGGAGGAAATATTCAAAACATTGATGAAGCTTTAAGAATTGCTATGTTAAAAATAGAAAAATTGGTTAAATAGAACAGAAATAAAAATACTTGATAAAAGGACATAAGGATTATAGGAAATAATGTGAAGAGTAGAAGTCAATCATTTATTTTAAATACATCCTGAAAGTTCACATACCAGTTACTTCCTTACTTCACTTTTGGTCTCTCTCTTGCTAATTCTCCAATACCATCCTAGTCCCATCATTGCTGGGGGCCAAATCACTTTATCATTTCCTTAAAAAGTCCCACTAATGTGTTCTTTTGTTTATAATAAACATGTACCCAAAGCAAAGGAAGATTGTCTACTTAGAAAACCTTCATATTTGTCAATCATCTGCAAACAAAGACAATTTTAAGTCTACCTTCTTAAACTGTATATTTTTATCTTTTTTTCCCTTACTGAATTATAAAGAACTTCCAGTAGGATGTTAAAAAGGAATAGTTAGGGGAGACACTTTTGTACAGTACATGATCTTAGTAGTTTAGGAGCTTTGAGTTTCTTCCCACATGAAGTGTGATGTTAGCTGTAAGGTTTTTTTTTTTTTTTTGCAGTCTTAGCAAGGTAAGTGGGTCCCCTCTTTTCCTAATTTCATGAAAATGTTTATCATGAATGGGTGTTGGATTTTATCAAATTATTTTTTCTGCATCTATTATTACAGGCCTAGTGTTGATATGATGGAGGACACTGATTTTCATTTTTAAAAATTTTTTTATATGTTTATTCATTTTTTGAGAGACAGAGACAGAGCATGAGTATGGGAGGGGCAGAGAGAGACACACACAGAATCTGAATCAGGCTCCAGGCTCTGAACTGACAGCACAGATCCAGGTGTGGAGCTTGAACTCACGGACTGTAACATCATGACCTGATCCAAGACAGATTCTTAACTGAGTCACCCAGGTGCCTCTGATTTTCAGATGTTGAATTAATCATGTGTACCTGGGATAAATCCCACTTGGTCTCAGTCATATAATTATTTTTATAAATTACTGGATTTGAATTAATATTTTATTGAGGATATTTTTTTTTCATTTATGGTAATGAGAAATACTGGTCTGTAATTTTCTTGTAGGGTCTTTGTATTGTTTTGGTGTTTAGGGTAATGCTAGCCTTATAGAATGAGTTGGGTATTTTCTCTGCTTCTGTTTTCTGAAATGAGATTATAGAGAATAAATATAATTTCTTTATGTTTCATTGAATTCACCAGTGAACCCATTTGGGCTTGATTTTTTCTGGCTTGGAAGTTTATTAATTACTTATTACATTTATTTGACATTGGACTAATAAGATCATCTATTTCTTTTGAGTTTTAGCAAATTGTGTCTTTCAAGGTATTAGTCTATTTCATCTAGGTTATCAAATTTGTGGTCATAGAGTTTTTCATAATATTTCTTATCCTTTTGATTTCCACAGGATCTGTAGTGATAGAGGAATCAATTTCTGACATTAATTTATGTCTTTTTTTAAAATTTTTCCTTAGCCTGGCTAGAGGCTCATTGATTTTATTGATCTAAAACAAGCTTCTTGCTTCATTTGCTGTATTTCTGATCTTTAATTTCATTGATTTCTGTACTAACTTCATCTGTTTACCCTGACTTTAGCTTGCTTTTCCTTTACTAATTTCCCAAAGTGAAAACTTAGATAATTTACATTTTTTCTCCTTTCCTAATATAAGCATTAGAGGTTACAAATTTCTGAGCATTGCTTTTACTACATCCCATAAACTGATAAATTTTTTTGAAATAAAATGAAAACAGTTAAATTTCTCTGGAGAGTTCTAGAAGCCTAAAGGTATTTTCCTCTTATATAATGGGAATCTGGTTGAGCTCTTGGAGGTAAATCTCACAATACTGTAGACCCTCTATGACTGGGTCCCCATGGAGATTTTAATCCTCACTGTTTGAGCCTCTAGCAATTAATTCATCAACACCAGTTCAGGTTTTCTTTCCCCAGCACTGGTTGATTCCCTGGGCCATTTACAATCATGAGTCTCTGCTCAGGTGAGTCAGGTTCCCTGTACAGCCCTATGGGCAGTGGTTTACTCTATGACTTACTTCTCTTATTGATTTAAGAAGAATTGATTTTTCCACCTATTTGGAGAGAGTAACAATTTCCAAGATCCTTCTGTAGACAACATCAAATCAGAAATTGTTATCATTCTTTCAAGTAGTTATCTTGTTTGAAAATTCAACCTAAGAGAAGTTGGCTTAATGCAAGCTCAATTTAAAAAAATAACTGCAGTCAAATGGTCTCCCACTGAGATATACCTGCTAAATGAGAGGGCTTAGATTTTACTCTCAACCCAAGGGAGTATGAAAAGTTCCTCTCACTGATTTAGGCCTCCATTTCCCATCTGTAACATGAGGATAATGTTAATGTTTACCTCAGTAGGTGGCTGTGAGTCTTATTAATGACGACAAAAATGACAAAAGAAAGGATATGTAAAAAGTTGCCAACAGATCATAAAAATTATCACACACACACACACACACAAAGTACTATATTAAGGGAGTATATATTTTTTAAAGTATACATTTGTAAAGATAAGCTGAAATATATTTTAAAATAAAAGATGAGCAGATCAGAGATATCCTCAAGGACAAGATCTTTTTCTGTTTCTGTCTGCCATCCTCAGTATGAGCTTCAAAGTCTGGCTCCCCTTGGTATTAGGATGGCTGCGTATGGCAAGCAGGGCCATATGCTGTCCTATACACATCCAGAAGTAGGGGTTTGGGGAAAGTGGGGGGAAAGGGGAAGACAAGGAGAGAGAGAGAGTTGAAAAGGACTGCAAATAGAGCTATGAGGCAGGCAAGCTACCCTATGTAAGTAACGGTTTATCTCCAGTATTTGTTAAGCAAAAGTTAACTACCTGTCAGTAATCCCACAGAAGATATATCCGAAATGTGGGAGAAGGGAAGGTAGGACATTCAGGTAGAGTGACCAAATTATCATTCACATTGGGAAATGTGAAGGGTAAATGGGGGCAGAATAATGATTATGATGGGCAATGATTGTAAATCTGGACTGCCTCAAGCAAAAAAAAGGATGTACAGTCACCCATACAAGTCCTTCTTAGGATGTGAAAATTAAGACATGCAATGCAGAGCAACATTTTCAGAGTGTTTTAGTTAGCTTTTATGAAGACTAGATACAACATGCATTTTTTTCCTCTCATCGATGGACAAGTCATGGCTTTGGCAGCAAAAATTCAAGTTCAAAAGTCGAGTCAGATAATATAAATCTTTTTTTAATGTGTTTTATTAAAAACATTTTTTTAAATGTTTTTTTATTTCTGAGAGAGAGAGACACCAGGAACAGGGGAGGGTCAGAGAGAGAGTGGGAGACAGAGAATCTGAAACAGGCTCCAGGCTCTGAGCTAGCTATCAGCACAGTGCCTGACAAGGCCTGAAACCCACAAACCGTGAGATCATGACCTGAGCTAAAGTTGGCCGCTGAATCGACTGAGCCACCCAAGTGCCGCATGTTTAATTTATTTTTGAGAGAGAGAGAGAGAGAGAGAGAGAGAGACAGCATGAACAGGGGAGGCTCAGAGAAAGGGAGAGACAGAATCTGAAGCAGTCTCCAGGCTCTGAGCTAGCTGTTGGAACAAAGCCTGACAGATAATATAAATCTAAAGACCAACTTTGGACCTGTCTTTGATGTCCTTACACAAGACTGAAAAGCCGATAATGGAAAATAACAAAATTAAGTTAGACATATAGCAATATTGGGACACCTGGGTGGCTCAGTCGGTTAAGCATCCGACTTTGGCTCAGGTCATGATCTCGAGGTTCATGAGTTCAAGCCATGCAACTGGCTCTGTGCTGACAGCTCAGAGTCTGGAGCCTGCTTTGGATTCTGTGTCTCCCTCTCTCTCTACCCCTTCCCGCATTTGTATTCTCTGTCTCTCAAAAATAAACATTAAAAAAAAACTAGATAGAAATACAGCAATGTTGAAAAAAATTAAAACCTGGTTCAAATGCAATATTAAAAAATTGCAAAGCATATCCAGAATTAAAGGATAAAAATTAGCATAGTTGTAGATGATCCTTCTAAATAGGTAGTGGGGGGGAAATCAAATCTTGGTAAGTAAGAAACAAGTGTGTAAGAGTGCCAACAACTGACTCCATCTTTGGCCCTCCATCTTGTTCATACCACAATGACCTGCTTCCGCTATGTGTTCCAGGCCCCTTGGAGGTTAAGATATGCTCTTACTGGAATGAGGAAGGCTTGTTCTGATTTTCCCTAAAATGGTACACAGAGGGTGCCACTTCAGAGTGGCACTAGTAGAGATGACTGGTACAAAGATGGCACCACTTTAGAGAACTACACTTTCATTAGCACAATGTCCCCTCACTCTAGAAAAGCTGTGGGCTAAGCCCTGGACAGGAGCTGAGAATAGGTATGTCATGCCTGGTTCGGCTGTCTACCCAATTGCCACCATCAGTAAGTTTCCCTAAATAAAACTGTAAGTGGTATGCAGTGGGTTGCTTTGTTTTTCAGTCTCAAAGGGCCTTCTCAGTCTGGAGTATTCTTTACTGTGTGTCCTCCACCTGTTAACACAAGTATAATTTATATACAGTAGACAATAGAGGAAATAAAATGACAACAAACAAAAAATGCTAGGAATCAGGATGTTCTAATTGCTTAAGATAAATTTTTACCTTGTGCTGTCAGCTAGAAAGAGCTATAAGCTACCTAATTTCTTCTTAATTGACCTCAGGAAGTAATCCTACTTATTGTTCTCATTATTTGTTAAAAAGATGCAGGCTTGTGAGGCAAAGATTCCTTTAGTCCAGTTCCAGAGCACTACTGAATTCAAGGAAACACCTAGAAGGAATGCATACCCTATTGAAGCTATTCTAAAATACTTAAGGGCAGAGCAGAGGCAGAAATAGAAATATATCAAAAAGAAGAATATATTAAAAAATCTTTTATATAGCTATCCTTTTCATTTAATCATAAAATGGTAGGATCAAAAATCAAGGCCTTTTTTCTAGTATTTCATCCTGAGTAGCAGCCAAGAGAAGGTTTAACCTTTTTATTCTTAGATGTTCTAAATTTAAGACATCTTAAAATCTTCCACTTCTTTCAAAAATGTTTATTTGCTTCTGTGGAAAATGTGGCAGTACATGTGAGACCAGTACCAATAAACAATTATAAAATATTTAAAACAATTTCTTTTAAAATTATAGGATCTGAAACACATTTATCACAAGCATTTGCGACAACCTAGAGGTTATGCCAAACACCAGTAATATTTTAAAGTAAGTTCCAAAAGGATCAGTTTTTCTCACTTCTGTTTACTTTTATAAGCAAAGGGGAATTCTCTACCCCTAACTTCTTATTCAATAAATTCTAGTCACTTTTCATAAACCCCCAATTTCAATTTACAGTTCTGACATTTCTCCCGGTTGCTTGATTTTCATACATTTTCCATGAAGTTTAGGACATTAGGCTTTTGCTTATAAGGTCAACTGCAAATTCTCACTATGTCTTTCTTCTCCAGAGCAATGATTACAGAATGCACTAGTGATACACCTTGACCTACAATAGTAACAGATATCATGGTCATGGCATTACTCTCTTCTTAGTGCCTTCACTAACCTAATGCCAGTCATTTGGTCTTTGTGTTTTGGAAATGGGAGAACTACTAATCAATATTTCTGTTAGGCAAAAAAAAAAAAAAGAAAAGAAAAAAAAGTTGGCAGGTGCATGTAGGAATCTCTGTAGCTCAATTCCTACATCATAAAGTTGAAAACATGCAGTCTCAGAATGCAATGTTTTTAAAGTCTTCATTCCACATTGCCAAATTATGGCCTCAACAGTGGAAGTGGATCTCTACAAAAGTAGGAGAGATAGTTATTTGCTTCCTTAACTGGCAGACTCATCATGAATAGTAACACTCTTTACCAAGTATATAGGGGCCTCCATTCAATCCATCCATTCATTCAATCCATCCATTCATTCAATCCATCCATTCATTCAATCCATCCATTCATTCAATCCATCCATTCATTCAATCCTCCATTCATTATGCACAGGCATAATAAAAATATTCAACAGGCATTAGACCAGACCCTGAGAAGAGGCCATTGTACTACCTTTGTGAGGATTACAATCCAGTGATATACATAGGATATTATATAAGTAGTTACTTTATTATGATCTGTCTAAATGAAAAACAAAGGATGATTATATGAAAAGTACCCTAAGGAAGAGCCCAGAGCCTGCCGTGGGGCCTCGAACCACAAACCGTGAGATCATGAGTTGAGCCAAAGTCAGATGCTTAACCAGCTGAGCCACCCAGGTTCCCCTACAAGTTACAGGGGAAAAGTTTTATGTTTTAGTATTAACTGCACATTTTTTCCCCCGTATTGAACCAGATGCCCATATTTTCATCTTGCAGGTCTCTGCAATTTAGTTTACCAGCTCGGACTCCTGAGCTATGAAGAAAATGAATTAGACGAATGTAAGATGTTGCATCTTTCCATTAGAAAGTTAGAATCTTTATTTTACCGAACTTGGACCTCTTCCTTCCAGAGCATATGTATGCTAAAAAGAACTTTAGACAGGACTCTTCTAGTTCTAAAACACTAGATTACATATGCACCCACATTTCAGTTGGTATGGTCATTTATTTGCATAATAATTCTCAATTATTCTCAAAATAATTTTCAAACATTTCAATAACTCCTATTTCTTTTTCTTTTTTTTTTTTTTGGAAAAGGTAGACTTTTAATAACTGCTTTTATCACCAGGTTAAGTCATGCAGTTACAAAGTAGTTAGAAATTTCTGAAAGGATATTGTTTTTTTTTTAAAAAAGCTCATTCTTACATAAATAATGTCTAGAACTTCATTGGGACACTACTGTTCAAAAGGCCCTGGTGAAATAACTCCCAAACAAAACACTCAACCCAAGGTCATTTTCAGCCCACTGGTAATGAAGCTGTGTGCAGAATACAGGCCTCTACAAGAGGACACAAAGTCAGGGCGAGTCAGGGCCATTGGCACGGCTCAGAGCCGCCAGCTAGACTCCAAAGTGGGAGCCCAAGTGGTTTTTTTCTTGGACGCTCTACTTGAATTATTGTTCAATTAGACAACACAGTAGATCTTCAACAGAGAACAATTAATTAACATGGTAAGGAGGTTACTGCACTCTTTGGACTCTATGTCATACTGTGGTTAGTGAATTCTGACAGTCTTAACAAAAATAGCCTCCATCATTTGCAGTTATGAAGATAACTTAATTCTCCATCGGGCTTTTTATTTTTGCTGGACAATACATGATTGATAAGCTATAAATGATACTGTTTTATATTATAAAAATACTTAGCTTTTTCATTTATTATGTTTATAGGCATTCACTGCTTGAGTCAAGGTTAGGCTTGTTAAGTGATTAAAGGCAATTTTATTACAGCAGCATGTACTTATTTTATTCTAAGAGAATAAAATGCATAAAGAGAAATAGCTTTCATTTTTGTCGCAATTTGTAAAATTGAGTTAGTTTGCTGATGTAAAAATACCAGTAACACACTTGAGGACCATGCCACCTTCTGAAAATGCCACACAGCTGCTGCTTAGACGTGTCCAAGTTACAGCACGTCTCAGACTTGTCCAGAGCTGAAGTGGGAAGTGACTGACTGCTCTTGGACGACACAGCTGTACTGGGAAGTGGCCGTGGAGCAAGGTGGTGCAACTGGATGCAAAGGACTTTTCATTTAAAGGCAAAATACCCAAATGGCTCTCTGGCTTAGGTAATTTCTATGTTCGTATTCTTATTCATATTCTTTAGCTTGTACATGATCCCCTAACCTTAATTTCTTTTTCCTCAAAGGGGCTGATTTGGACTGACTTGTTGAGAATGATGTCCATTATCTATTAAGTAGAGAGAGAGAGAGAGAGAGACAGAGAGAGAGATATTCCTGTGGTTACATGTAAACTTGTGAAGGGTCTGCAGATGAAGAGGGAAGAGGGCAGTGAAGAGGTCAGCCACACTCATCTAGGTGAAGGTCACACCGGCTTCATTGTACACCTTGAAGACTTTCTCAATGGCGTTGACATAGGCAGCCGTTCTCAGGTCTAAACCCAGGTTATACTTCATGGCCGTGCGCATGATTTGCCTGGCGGAATGCTCCATAGTGTAAGCTAAGCCAGAGCACACGATGTCTTTCTCTGATGCCCCCGATATCCTGTCTTGGAACTCCGCCGTGGGCACAATGGGAATAGTTCCACCGTGCTTCCCAAATTTTCTTTCCAAACTCTTGAACAGACATGAGCAAGTGGTAGTTAGAATCCCTTTCATATTTGAAGGTCAAACGGCCATAGCTGACATGATTTAGATTCTTCAGCCACTCAAAGTAGGATACCGGGACTCCTCCAGCGTTCAGGTAGAGATCTGGAATCACCATAATGTTCCTCTCCAGGAAGATCTTATCGGCCTCTGGAGTTGTCGGCCAATGGCACCCTCAGCAATGATCTTGGCTTTGACTCTGGGTGCATTGGACTTGGTCAGCTGCTTCTCGCTGGCAGCAGGGATCAGTATGTCACAGTCAGCCTCCAAGATGCTCCCCTCATAGGGCTTTGCCTTGGGGAAGCCCAGAATTGATCCATGTTGCAATTTGAAGTCCTCCAGTTCTTTTGGGTCAATACCATCTGGATTCCATATACTCCCATCAGATTCACCAACACCAACACATTTAGCACCAAAACGATGTAAATATCTCATAGAGTGCAGGCCCACATTCCCAAATCCCTGAACAACAAAAGTTTTGTCTCCAAACCCTGGTGTCATTCCTAAAATAATCATGTAAGATGCTTCATTGATGAAGTTTTCAATTCCATGGAAAACTCCCCGGCCAGTAGCGGATAACTCCTATTTCTTATAAAGTATGTTACATGTTAGGGTACCTGGGTGGCTTAGTCGGTTGAGCTCTGACTTTGGCTCAGGTCATGATCTCACAGCTTGTGAGTTCAAGCCCCACGTTGGACTCTGTGCTGACAGCTCATAGCCTGGAGCCTGCTTCAGATTCTGTCTCCATCTCTTTCTCTCTGCCCTTCCCCTGCTCATGCACGCACACTCTCTCTCTCTCTCTCAAATATAAATAAAAATTCAAAATTTTTAAATAAGTAACATGTTACTCAAATTGGGTATATCTGAATTTTAAGATTAAGAAGAGAAAGCAGATTTTCAAGAGATTATGGAGACATTTCATAATATGGAAATAAATACCACATATCTACAATCCACGTGAAAGTTTAATAAAACATATGAAGGGGCCAGAGCAGTGGGTGAAATATAAAACATGATAGTGGTTTAGTTCATGACTATATTTGCAAGAATTTCAATAATGTTTCAAGGTGAATATTTGAATACGAGATTTGGCAGATATCTTTCTATGAATCTCATCACTTTGCAGAATAAAAAGATAAAGATGTTTCTAGGACTTAGAAGCCAGGTAGTTTGGTGTTTCTTATAAATTAATGTTTGATATCTTTTATAGATTGCTTTTGAATCCTTAAAGTAAAATAAAAACACAAACATGCATTTGCTTTACTTCAAATCACCTCGAAATTTATACATATTCAGAATTACTTTATAGAATGTCTTTTCCCCTTTCAACCAGCATGTTTCCCTCTCAACAAGCAGGTTTCTAAATAATAATTGCTTCCTAGATTTTGGACCACAAAGAAAGACAAAACATATATAGGATGTTTTGTCATTTATGTTCACAGAAAACATCCTTTTTCTATTCTTATTTCACAAGTTAAACTATGGTCTCTATTTTCTCTTCAGAGCAGAAGGTAGAATGACTATCTTGTGATTGAAATTTAAAGAAAAGAATGTTAATGATAAGCTATGTAGAAAAAAAAATCAGGAGACAAATATGTCAGAAGGAAAGGTAATAATAAAAAATGTATATCAGGATTTCTAATTATTTTTGCTTATTCAACAATTATTCAGTGCCTCCATTGATTTTCTTTGGAAAAGGCACTTATGAAATAAGCACAAATAAAATATCAATCTTACCCTCAAGACTTCCTGCCTGGTCAGAAGATTGTGTGACAGGTCTTTGTAGCACATTTTGAACAGTAGAACATCTCACGCAGAGCACAAATCTCTCAGTCAATCCATCCCCCAAACATTTCTCCATAGGAGAGGCGAAAAGTCAGTATGATATCAAAGGAATTTACAATTCAGAATTAAGTAAAATGCATTTCCTTCAAACTAGAGTCCTCTAAAGTACCAAAATATAAAAAGTATGATCCTTACTTAAAAAGGCTTTACAAATATAAATATCAAAATTTCAAATGGAAACATCAAAAAATCAGTCTCTTTTTCCTGACTCACTAGAGTAACTAGCCCTCTCCATGCATGCTCTGAGACATACTGATGTGCCTGCAGGCTTTGAAAAGACACATGGAAGTGGTCCACAGGCCTATCCACAAATTCTGCTGCCTCTAGTTGACATAACTGTGATCAAGAGATTGTTGTGTGTGTTCCCCAAACTTATATTACATGAACTTGTTATTCTAATTACATCATGTAATCAAATACTACTTAAGCTGAAAAGAAAAATGTGTTATTTCTATGGTAACTGAAATGAATATTTTGGAAAGGTTTAATAAAAAAAAGAGCTCATGTAAAAATTGCTTTCTAATTAGGTGTGGATGATGTGGGGGTGAGTAAAAATTTGAAAAAACTAAAATGTTTAAATATAATTCCATGTGCTTCAAAGAGGACACACAAATTTGTAAAGCGTCCCATTAAAAATGTACTTCTGTGTGCAAGTTGTTTTTATATCATGTTTTAAGTTCCTGGGTCCACTGTAAAGAAATCAAAGAAGACTGCATAGTGGGGTATAGCTTACATGCTAAAGATGACAATTTTTTTATGACAAGGATGACAGACCCCTATTAAAACAAAACAAACAAACTTTCACCTTTAAGAAACACTTTATAAATGTAATGGCACTTTTATATTTTAACATTAACAAGTTTGATCATGAATCCCTTTCCCCCTATTTTATTCTTTTCTAGATTAACTGATCATTTTTCATTCTAACAGCATCAGAGAAGAGTATATTTTAATAGAAATGATTTAGTTCTAGACTCCTATACAAAGAGATGGAATATTGAAAACCACACTACATTTTAAAAGACTGTCTTGAGGCACCTGGTTTGCTCAGTCAGGTTAGTGATCAGCTCTTGGCTTTGGCTCAGGTCATGATCTCACAGTTTGTGAGTTCAAGCCCCAGGTCAGGCTCTGCACGGCTGCTCGGAGCCTTCTTGGGATTCCCTTCCTCTGCCCTATCCTGCTCACACGGTCTCTGCCTCTCTCAAATCAATAAAATTAAAAAAAAAAAGTTGTCTTTCTAAAATACACATATCATTAAACTCTTAAGGTAATTTTAAAGCACAGATAAAACTGGGTGCCTATTCTTCGCACAAGGCAGGAAGATGTGGATCTTAAAACATTGAAGAAAACTTAAAATACTTTTCAAAAGAGGTTTCTACATTGTTATTGTAGACAAGAATGGATAGAAATGGGAAGGGTAAGTTGGGAAAATGGAGGAGGAGGATTTCTAAGCTCACATTGACCCACAGATGCATCAAAATAACAGCTACATCTATGCAGCTAACTTTGTGACCTAAAGAGTGGTAACACAGACCTTCCACAATTAATCTTAGAAAGTAGGCCACATTGAAAAGGGTAGGAGGGGCAGAGAAATGGTTGCAAACCAAACTCCCAGTGAGACTAGCCACGAACAGGAGGGACATCATAAGCATGGAAGTAAGAGAATCAGATGCCACATCGGGCACCCCTGGGACTGAGGACCTGTCCTGGAAAGATGAGGCCCCATAAGATCTAGCTTTCAAAGCCAATAATGTTTAGCTCCAGGAGAGCTAGAGGGCAATAAGAAATGGAGTCCCTGCTCTTAAAGAGCCAGAACGATAAGTAATTCAGCTCCAGACACAACATAATAAGTAACTCACCCTTACACACAACACAGGAATACACTTCTCTGGTGTATGCGTGGAGGTGGTTTATTGGCGAACCTTAGAATGTGTGTTAGAGGCAAATGTCTCCTGGAACAGAAATGCTGGGGGGGAAGTGTGCATTTCTTTCCCTCCCCTAGCATAGATAGCTGTACACTTGTGAGTGCCAGAACTACCACTCTTCATCTGTCATCCTGTGTTGACAGCACCACATACCCCACCCAACATTCCCCTATGAAGCTGACCTGACCTGCCTAAACTGCCTGCCTGGTCAGGCAGCTCTCCGAAGCAGCTCCTGCCCTGCCACAATGTGCAGGCAGCCCTGGCAGGGACCAGTGCCATTCCAAAGTGACTCCTGTTCTGGGGGTCAGGGGATAACCCCTCACATCAGGGTACCTGCAGTTCTAGTAGCCTAGCCTCTTGGTTGGCCACACAGGAAGCTGTGCCCTCTGGCACCCACAACTATGGCAGAGAGGTTAACTGCAGGCAGCTAGGCTGACTTCTTACCCCGTCCATCAACAAGCCAAAAGGTGTCCTCAAACAGGTCTCTCAACAGCTGAGGGATCAAACTCAGCTCACTGTGCCCACAGCAGGCAAAGGAGTTATCAAAGCCAGCTAGGCTGAAGTCAATTACAACTTAGCCAGAACAGTAAGTAACATGCGACACACATAGGAGATATCGCTGGAGTATCTGGTTCTGGTGACCAAGTGACACTGTGCTAAAGGGCACCAAAGGACCATTTCCATACAAGACCACTACTTTCAAGACCAGGAGACATGGCCGCTGTACCTAAATACATAGAAACAGACAAAATGAGGAGCCAGAGGAATAGGTCTGCAGTGAAAGAACTAGACAAACATCTGGACTAAATGAAACAGAGATAAACAATATACTTGATCAAGAATTTAAGAGTAATGGTCCTAGGGGTGCCTGGGTGGCTCAGTCAGCTGAGCATCCAGCTTCAGCTCAGGTCCTGATCTCACATATCGTGTTCGAGCCCCGCATTGGGCTCTGTGCTGATAGCTAGCTCACAGCCTGGAGCCTGCTTCTGATTCTGTGTCTCCCTCTCTCTGACCCTCCCCTGCTCATGCTGCCTCTCTTTCTCTCAGAAATAAAGCATTTTTTAAAAAAAGAATAGTACTAAAGATACACACTGGACTTGAGAAAAGGGTAAATAAACTCAGTGAGGACTTCCAAAAAAAATGATATATATAAAAGAACCAGTTAAAGAGGAAGTATTCAGTAATTCAGTAACTGAAATAAAAATATACTAGAGGGAAAGAGGGAATCAACAGAAGCTTAGAGGACTCAAAAGAATGGTCAGCAATCTAGAAGGCAAGGTAATGGAAAATAACCAAGCTGAACAAAAATCTGATAAAAATAAATGAGAATGGATTTAGGGAATTCAGGGACATCATCAAGCATAATGACACTTTTGTTATAGGGATCCCAGAGGAGGAGAGAGAGCGAGCGGGGGCGGGGGGGGAGGGGGGACGCAGCAGAAAGCTTAAATAGCTGACAACTTTCCTAACCAGAGGAAGATAACATATCCAGGACAGGAAGCACAGAAAACCCCTAACAAGATGAACACAAGGAGGTCCACACTAAGACATGTAATAATTCCAATGGGAAAAAGTCATGACAAAGAGAATATTCAAAGCATAAGAGAAAAGAACAGTTACACACAAGAGAAATCCCAAAAGGCAGTCAGTGGATTTTTCAGTAGAAACTTTGCAGGCCAGGAGGGAGTGCTGAAAGGAAAAACAAAAAACAAAAAACATACAAGAAAGAATACTCTATTAGAAAGGTTATTCAGAATAGGAAAATAGAGTTCCCCAGAGAAACAAAAGTTAAAGGAATTTATTATCACTAAACCAGCCTTACAAGCAATGTTAAAAGGAATTATATGTGTAGAAAGAAAAGGCCATACCTAGAACTATGCAAACAAGAAATTTCATAGGTAAAAAGCAAACATAGTAAAGGTAGTAGTTTAATCACTTATAAAGCCAGTATGGAGATAAACAAACAAAAGTAGAAAATCCAATTATATCTACAAAAATCAGTCAAGGCATACACAAAATAAACAGATGTAGAATATGATATTATACACAGAAGAGATGAATAGATGGAGAAAATAAAATTTTGAGTTTTTTAAATGTTTGAACTTAAGTAACCATCAACTTAGTATAGACTGCTATACACGTGATATATAAATGAACCCAATAGTAACCACAAATCAAAGCCTATAATAGGTACAAAAAAATAAAGAGAAAGGAAACCAAGCATAACATTAAAGAAGGCCATCAAGGGAAGAGAACAAGGAAAACAAAAATAAAAAAGGAAGAGAGGGGAACTACGAAAACAAATAACAAAATGATAGTAGGCCCCTAGCTATCAATAATTACTCTAAATGGAAGTGGAGTAAATGCTACAATCAAAAGCCATAGGGTGACTGACTGAAAGGGTTAAAACACAGGCACATGTGAGCGCATGCGTGCGCACGCACACGCACACACACACACACCATCTTTATGCTGCCAACAAGAGACTTACTTCAGCCCTAAAGACACACACCAACTGGAAGAGTGGAAAAACATACCACACAAATGGAAGAAAAAAATGTAAGTTGGACTTTTAATACCTCTATCATACACAATAGACTTTAAAAGAATGACTATAGCAAGAGACAAAGAAGGGCACTATATAGTGATAAAGGGATCAATCCAATAAGAACACATAATTGTAAATATCCATGCACTTAACACAGAAGCACTTAAACACATAAAGTATTAACAGACATAATGGAAAAAAATTAATAGTAATACAATAATAGCTGCAGACTTAACACCCCATTTACTTCAATGGGCAGATCACCCAGACAGAAAAAAAAAAAAAAAAAAAAAAATCAATGAGGAAATGATGGATTTGAATGACACATTAGACCTGACATATAGAGCATTCCTTTCAAATGCAGCAGAATACATAATCTAAGTGCACATGCAAGATTCTCCTGGATAGATCACATAGAAGCCACAATAAGTCTCAATAAATTTAAGATAAATTGAAATCATAACAAGTACCTTTTCCAATCACAATGAAATGAAATTAGAATTTTAAGAAAAGAATTACAATAAAAAAATCTGTAAAAAGCAAACACACGGAGACCAAACAACATGCTACTGAATGAATGGGTCAACTAAAATTAAAGAGGAAATCAAAATATACATGGACACAGTGAAATGTGAATTGGTCCAAATCCTTGGACACAACAAAAAGATTTCTAAAAGCAAAGTTTATAGCAATAAAAGTCTACCTCAAAAAGAAAATTCACAAACAACTAAACTTCTAAAGGATGTAGAAAAACAACAAAGCCCAGAGCTAGAAGGAAAGGAATAATAGAGATTAGACCAGAAATAAATAAGAAACAAAACAAAACAAAAAAGATCAATAAAACCAAGATAAAAATTGATAAATCTTTACTAGATTATACAAGAATCAAATAAAATCAGCAATAAAAGAGGAAAAATAACCACTGATACCACAAAAATACAAATAAGAGATTATAAAAAATTATATGCCAGCAAATGGGACAACCTAGAAGAAATGGATCAATCCTGAGAAACCTAATCTTCTAGAACTGAATAAGAAGTATAATATTTGAACAAATTACTAGTAATAAAATTAAGTCAGTCATAAAATTCCCCAAGCCCAAGACCAGACAGACTTTGGAATTCTAACAAATACTTGAGTTAATACTTACTCTCAAATTATTCTGAAAAATAGAAAAAGGAAAACTTCCAAATTTATTCTATGAGGCCAGTAATACTAGGATACCCAAATCAGACAAAGACATTACAGAAAAAGAAAACTACAAACTAATAGCTCTCATGAACATAAATTCAAAAATCCTCAACAAAATACTAGCAAGTCAAATTCAATAATACATTTAAAAATATCATCCATACAGTCAAATAAGATTTATTCCAGGGATATAAGGGTGATTCAATATTTGCACATCAATCAATGGGATAGATCATGTTAACAAAGATTAACACCATATGTTCATCTCATTTGATACGGAAAAAGCATTTGACAAAACACTTATTCATGATAAAAACTTTCAAAGTGGGTTTACAGGGAACATACCTCAACATAATACAGGCCATACATGAAAAACCAACAGCTATCATCATATTCCAAGGTGAAAACTGAGAACTTTCCCTCTAAGATCAGGAGTAAGACAAAAATGCCCATTATCAGGGTGCCTGGGTGGCTCAGTCAGTTAAGAATCCGACTTCAGCTCAGGTCATGATTTCATGGTTCGGGAGTTCAAGCCCTGCGTCAGGCTCTGTGCTGACAGCTAGCTCAGAGTCTGGAGCCTGTTTCAGATTCTGTATCTCCCTCTCTCTCTGACCCTCCCTTGTGTGTTCTCTCTCTCTCTCTCTCTCTCTCTCTCAGAAATAAAAACATTTAAAAAAATATGCCCATTATCACACTTTCATTTGACATACTACTGGAAGTCCTAGCCACAGCAATCAGGCAAGAAAGTAAATAAAAGGCATCCAAAGTGGTAGGAAGTAAAAATTATTACTATTTGCAGGTAACATCATACTATATATAGAAAATCCTGGGGGGTACCTGGGTGTCTCAGGTGCATAATCCTTTAACTCTTGATCTCAGCTCGGGTCTTGATCACAGGGTCATAAATTGAAGCCCCAGGTTTGGCTACATGCTGGATATGGAGCCTACTTATAAAAGAGGAAAGAATCCAAAGATCTATTAGCTGCAGGATACAAAATTGATATAGAGAAATATTCGTGTTTCTATACTCAAGTAATGAAGTAGAAGAGAAATAAGAAAACAATTCCATTTACAATTGTTCCAAAATGAATACACTAGGAATAGATTTAATGAAGGAGGCAAAAGACCTGTACTCTGAAAACTATAAAACACTGATGAAAGAAGTTGAAGACAAAACAAATGGAAAGCTATGCCATGCTCATGGACTGGAATATTATTAAAATGTCCATACTACTCTAAGCAATCTACAGTATCAATGCAATCCTTATCAATCACAATAGCATTTTTCACAGAACTAGAATAATTTGTATGGAACCACAGAAGACCTTAAATAGCCAAAGCAGTCTGGAGAAAGAAGAACAAAGCTGGAGATAGAATAACCACTTTCAAAGGATACTACAAAACTGTAGTAATTAAAACAGTACGATATTTGCACAAAAACAGACACACAGATCAATGGAATAGGATGGAGAGGCAGAAGTGAACCCATGGTTATATGGTGAATTAATCTATTACAAAGAAGGTAAAAATATATAATGAGTATAAGACAGTATTTCAGTAATGGTGCCGGGAAAACTTGAGAGCTACATGAAAAAGAATCAAACTGGGTCACTTTCTTACACCATAAACAAAAAACTCAAAATGGTTTAGACTTAAATTTGAGACCTGAAACCATAAAACTTCTAGAAGAAAACTGACATAGGCCTTAGAAACACTCTTCTAGATAAGTCTCCTCAGGCAAGGAAAACAAAAACAAAGATCAACTATTGGGACTACATCAAAATAAAAAAGCTTTTGCACATGAAAGGAAACCATTACCAAAACAAAATTGCAACTTAGTGAATGGATGAAGATATTTATAAATGTTATGTCCAATAAGGAGTTAACATTTTAAATACATAAGAACCTCTATAACTCAGCACCAAATGAACAATCTGATTAAAAATGGGCAGAGTGGGGCACCTGGGTGTCTCAGTCAAGCGTCTGACTTCAACTCAGGTTATGATCTCATGGTTTGTGGGTTCAAACCCCACATCGGGCTTTGTGATGACAGCTAGCTCAGGGCCTGGAGCCTGCTTTGGGTTCTGTGTCTTCCTCTCTCTCTGACCCTCCCTGCTGATGCTGTCTCTATCTCTCTTTTTAATTTTTAAAAATTTTTAAAAAAATAAAAATGGGCAGAGAAACTGAATAGACTTTTTTTAAAAGACATACAATTGGCCAACAGATACATGAAAAGGTGTTCAACATTAATAATTATCTAGGAAATGCAAATCAAAAACACAGTGAAACCTCACATCAGTGAGAATACCTACTATCAAAAACACAAGAATTGGGGAGTATGTGGAGGAAAAGAAACCCTCATATACTGTTGACAGGAAATGCAAATTTGTACAGCCACTTTGGAAAATAGTTCCTCAAAAACTTAAAAATAGAAAAACAATATGATCCAGTAATTCTATTACTGGTATTTACCCAAAGAAAACAAGAACAAAAACTAATTTGAAAAGATATGCACCCCTATGTTTACTGCAGCATTATTTACAATGTGTTATTGTAATGGAATATAAATACAGATATATACACAGATATACACAATAGAATCTTACTGAGTGACTACACTTGCTGTGGTAAGCATCCAGTAATATGTAGAATGGAATTACTATGTTATAAATCTAAAACTAATAAACATAGTATGTTAATTATATTTCAATTAAAAAAAAGAAAAAACTGATAGACATGAGAAACAGCTTATTGATAAAATCTAGTGCTACTGAAAGTTTCCCACCACTGTAGTATACACAGTGAATTGATACCCACAATTCCAGATTTAAAAGTACAACCCAAGTATAAGCTAGTATCACTCTTAAAATTTACATAATAGTAACAAAGATTTAAAACTACTACATAGTAGGATGTACCTAATCTTTCTCACAAACCAGAAAATTCTTATTTCACTTACATGTATCCTAATCGATTTAACACTAAATTCCTAATCGGCAGAATTTTTAATCTCCACAACACCTCATTGCCTATCACTGTTGCCTTCACTGTTCCACATGTTTAATAACACAATGACTCACACTTTAGCTTGCATGAGAAACACCTGAAGTGCCTTTGAAACAGACTCCTTGACTCTATCCATAGAGCTTCTGAAAAAAAGGGGGTCTGACTAGAGCCTAGTAATTCGTATTTCTAACAAGTTTCCAGGTGATGCTGATGTTGCTGTTCCAAGCACAAATGTTGAGAATCGCTGAAATATAAACCCTTTGATTTCCCCCAAATTGTTAATACAAAATTTTGTTTGGCCTGCTCCATTAGAAATAAGAACAAAAAGGGGCGCCTGGGTGGCTTAGTCAGTTAAGCGTCCGACTTTCGCTTAGGTCATGATCTTGCGGTTCGTGGGCTCGGGCCCCGCGTCAGGCTCTGTGCTGACTGCCAGCTCAGAGCCTGGAGACTGTTTCAGTCTGTGATTCCCTCTCTCTCTGACCCTCTCCTGCTCATGCTGTCTCTCTCTCCTAGAAATAAATAAAACATTAAAAAAAAAAAAAAAAAAGAAAGAAGAACAAAAAGAGTTTACAATGCATTAGAATGGATAAATTAATATTGAGTATTAAGCTAATACTATAGATCTAATAGATCTGCTGACCACATTATAGTATATTTCTCACTAGCCTCTCTCCTCCATGAGCTTCAGTTTTCCCACCCCTATCTTGCTAACCTTTTCTGCTCCTCCTCTCTTGGTGTTGGAGCCAACACTGAAACTCTTAGCTTTTTATAAAGAGCACCTTCCATTGTATAGCAACCTATAAACCATCATGATGGAGATCCAAACTTCCCATTCAAAATGGCCTTTCAAGCTATTTGGAGGATGAGGACAAGACTCATAGAAACGTTGATCCTGGCCATTTTAACATTTTTCACTTTTCTCTGCGTAGACAATAGGATCAGATTTGCTTATCTTCAGTTAAAATGCTACTCTTATAATTAATGGCTAAGACAGTAGAAAACAAATACCTCCCCCTTCTTTTCTTGGTTATACAACTCCCAAGTGAAAGGGAGAAATGCATTTATTTTTGACAGTTATTACAGTGGTGGCACAAGCAGGTAGCAGACTTGATTCAACTCGGTCACTACGGGATTCATTAGCACCAACATGCTCATAAAAAGGGGACAGAAATAAAACTGTGCAAAGTCAATTCTGAATACGAATGAGCCAAGGGAGGAGTAACCTATAAAAGAGAAGGAAGAATTCACCACCAAACTGAAGGCTGGGTAGCAAAGGTTACCTGTACAAGTACGGTAGGAGGAGACGCGCACATGAGACCAACTGCATTACCTTTGCAGGATATCAGAAAAGGCCACACTTGAAAATTTGATGGAAACAAACCATAATTTCATTTCCCAAATAAAAGAGCATTTTTTATTCCAATTCATGAATATAATAGTGCATTTGGAGGTTGATTCCAATTATATTTACAGCAATTTCACTTTCCTACTGAAAATATCTTAAATAATCTTATAGAGAATTTTCAAGTGTTTTAAGTCATATTATAGATCTCTGACCTCATGAGTCTTACCTGTTTCCACCAGGTTCCTCAGGGGGAAGAGAGAACAGACTCTTACAGTAGGAATTCTGAGGGTAATAGCAAGCATGATATTCCTTTAAATGCCATATTTAGGGAATATAATCCCTACATTTTCATAGTAAATTAGCATTGTGCCTAACATACGTATTATTATATGTATATATATTACTGAATACCAACTTACACGGGAAAAGATAGACAAGTTTGCTCTTACCTCGAACATCCATCTTGAAACAGAGTTGCATCCCAAGATGTGTCTTCCTTTCAGTCAATGTAATGGAAAAACAAGTATTTATTGATCTTTCTCAGAGAATGCCAAATAAATAAATATCCTAGGCATGTCACATAAACACATTTGCTAAACCAGGTTCTCTCTCACCTTCCGTAGTTGAGCCCAGAATCCTCTTCTCTTCCCGCCAAAGCATATATTCAATAATGTTAATTACCCAAGATGATTCATCTGGTTTACAGCTCATAGAAGAGATCAAGCACTGCCCACCTGTTCTTTCCTTGTAAATAATACACTTTGCAACAAAATTACAGGGACAATATAATTTTGAGGCTGAACTTGTATTTTATTTATTATTTTTATTTTCTTGCAAATGCAATGAATATATTTGGGTTCAAAACTCCTTAATTTTAATCCAGGATGTCCCTCTTACTAGGTGTGTAATTTTTGATAAATCTCATAATTTCTTGAAACTTTCTGTTTACTTTTTGTCAATACAGAACTAACGTAACAGGACTCTCAAATAAGCTAATAAATATCAAAATGTGTGTAAGGTGAAATACTAAATAAATATGTGATTATTTCTGAATACTATATAGCAATCCAAGGGCAATCACATAAATATGAAAAGTATGAAGACGTAAATTACAATGTGTTTTCTAAGGTATAAGGCGCTTAATGGAATTTTAAGAGTACTGTATAAACAGAAATATATATAAACAGAAAAAAAGGATCGCTTAGCATAATGAATGAGAATAATAATTACATTTGAGAAGTGACATCTAGTCTAACCTAAAAAGAATTCATAGCATTTCACCACCTGCAAGGCTTCATAATTTAAAAATATTTATAATCCTTATAGAATTAAATAAGATTAATTGAATATCATAACTCAGGCTAGGATATTTTAAAAACACATATTGGGATCATTGTTTTTAAATCAATATAATTCCAACAAATTTCTTCTATTAATGACTGCTGATTCTACTCCACCTACCACCTTGTTAAAGAGATGCTTGCTTTTCAAGCTTTGTCATGCACTGGAATCATCTGGAATGATTGTTGAGCCACAGATCTGCAGGCCCTACTGGGCATTTCTGATTCAATGCATCTGCGCTGAATCTTTAACAAGTTCCCAGGTGCTAATCCTCCTGCAACTGGCTCATGAACAACACTTTGAGGACCACTGATATGAAGGCTAATGGATCTACAAGGATGGAGCAAAGCACAAAGGAATGGCTATTGAATGCTATGAAAAATCTCAGATCAAAGCTCAGTATATATGCATTGTGCTTTTAGACATAGATATAGTGTGTGTTGCTTATTCCTCTTAATAGCATTACATGTATATACATATATATGCATATATTTACATATAAATATGTAATTGTTTTCAAGAAGTATGGTTTACTTTATAGATACAGATATATAAATATTTTCAAGACGTGCAGTTTACTTTCACTATACAACATTCATTGTGAAACAGGAATCAATTTATAAGTTGCTGAAAAGACTTCTGGGGGAAAATAAGCAAATGATGGTTTTGCTTTTGCAATCGTCCTCTAATTTTTAAAAAAAATTTTTTTGTTTTATTTATTTTGAGACTGAGAGAGAGAGAGAGAGAGAGAGAGAGCATGAGTGGGGGAGGGGCAGAGAGAGAGGGAGACACAGAATCTGAAACAGGTTCCAGGCTCTGAGCTGTCAGCACAGAACCCTATGCGGGGCTTGAGCCCACAAACTGTGTGATCATGACCTAAGCCGAAGTCGGACGCTTAACTGACCGAGCCACCCAGGCACTCCTAATTCTTTTTTAACATTTATTTATTTTTGAGAGAGAGAGAGAGAGAGACAGACAGACAGATAGGCAGAGAGAGAGCACAAGCAAGGGAGGGGCAGAGAGAGAGGGAGACACAGAATCCAAAGCAGGCTCCAGGCTCTGAGCTAGCTGTCAGCACAGAGCCTGATGCCAGGTTTGAACTCACAGATCAGGAGATCACCACCTGAGCCGAAATCAGATGCTAAACCGACGGAGCCACTCAGGCACCCCTGCACCCCTCTTTTAAAAAATCTTGTTTTCTCTCCCTACATATCAGTTTCATGCATGAGTACCTTAGTGCTCAAGAACACTATTACTCTATATTATTCTAAGCTTTCACTTTGGTGTGTTACAAGTTGGGATATAGAGACAACTACTGTAAGAAAGAGGCCCCCAAATACAATGGTGGAAATAGACCAAAAATGTGTGCCTCCATTGCTTTAGGATCTAAATATAAGCAGGCAGGCTCTGGCTTCTAGGCTGGCCAGCTACGCACAAAAAATTACTTTCATTTCTGTGTCAAGGTTGAATCTGCATTTGTGGTTCTCAAGCCAGAAGAGGAAAAAGTGGAGTCAGAACACACAGCTTGTCTTTAAGTTGAAAAAGACTGAGAAATTGTACAAATAACTTCTGTTTTATATCCTGGTAGCAAAAACTTGAGGGTAGAGAGAGGAAGAGTCCACTCCTAAAAGGAAAAAAGGTGAGAATGGATCCTGCCTTTGCGGTTTAACAGTATCTACTACAGGTGGGAGTATACCAGGTGAAATATATAAAGTGGTTCCGAATTTGGTGGAAATAAAAGGCCTTGAGTAGACTTAATAGACTCCATAAAGAATTTCTGAAGGAGGCTACTTGTGTAAGAGGATTGCAGTATTTTCAATTTTAACATTCCAGAGATGAATTAATGGGCCAATTTATTTTTAAAGAAAACAACTTAATTTAAGAAAGGACAGAGTAAGGGTGCTTATGTGGCTCAGTTGGTTGGGCATCCAACTCTTGATTTGATCTCACGTCATGAGCTCGCAGTTGGGGAGTTCACACCCCAGGATATGCTATATGTGGACAGCACAGAGCCTGCTTGGGATTCTCTTTCTGTCCCCCCTGCTCCCCGACTCTTTCAAAATAAATAAACTTAAAAAAAAGAAATGACAGCATAAGCTTCTTTTCTTTTCCTGGGTGATATGTTTTTGTGTATGGGTATGTGTTTAGGAGGTAGAAGGAAAGAATAGTGTTACTATGTGTAGTATTTTCCTTTTCATTTATGACATAATATAATTTATAAATCTAATAAAGAGACAAACTTTTTCTTTTTTTTTATGTTTATTTTTGAGAGACAGAGAGAGAGAGAGAGAGGGACAGCGAGCATGAGGGGGGGAGGGGCAGCAAGAGAAGGAGACACAGAATCCAAAGCAGACTCCAGGCTCTGACCAGTCAGCACAGAGCCTGACACGGGGCTCAAACCCACAAGCCATGAGATCATGACCTGAGCCAAAGTTGGATGCTTAACCAACTGAGCCACCCAGGTGCTCCTATTATTTTTTTATTTCATATTTGATCATTAGAGATTGAGATTGCAGCAGAATTTGAAAGGCCCTCTTTTTTCTTACTGATTCCATGTTTCAGTGGGTGCTAGGAGACTTGGGTGAAAGCAAGCCTTCTTGCAGGTCGAGTTCCTTCACAAAAGCAACCTAATCATCTTTATTTTGCTTAAACAAATATCCTGCTCAACGTTATTTTTATTGCTCTTTCTACTATTTGTTTCTTCGGTGTTCTTATTTCTAGCTTTCATTCTTGTTCTTCTGAAAAGATTAAAAATCGACAGTACTATAAAGAAACTATTGCCAATACGTTTTGCTAAAGCAATGGAAGGTGGTATTTACAGGCACACTGGCCTCTTTTCCACTGAGAAAACGAGGAATTATATTAATGGAACAAATGCCTAATATATACAGTCTGTTCTAGAGGCCATTTGATTATAAGAGTAGTCATGAATATCTGAGTAGGTGATTTTCTTCTGAAAAAGTCATAGGACATTTATATACCAAAATAATAAACTCTTGTCTCAACTGAACTTTTATGACTTTGTGTAACTGTAGGACATAGATCAGCTCTTTCCAGGTGTATAAACTTCCTACTGTGAAACCTGACACTTTATATAGTGCTTTAACACCTATAAACTCTAGAGGTAGTGACAGTTTTCTGTACTCATGTACAATATTCCATTGGCAAGATCTTGTTCCATGTATGTGAAAAGCTGAGATGAAAGTTGGAACACCAAGGTAAGATTGGATTCGCATTATACTCCGGGTTGTGTGACAGATTGGAAGGAGTGTTGTGATATATATTTTATCACATAAAATGCTGGAGAGCTGACTGCAGCAACTGCAATGGCATTGCCCTGCTCTCCATCACTGGCAAAATTCTGGCTGAATGCCTTCTGCAGAAACTCAGAAAGCATCATCAACCATTCCCTTTTAAATCATGGTAAAAATTTTAAACTCCAACTCAGCTCACCGGACATTATCTTTGCAATGGATTCTGAACTCACTTGGGGAAGAAACTCAAGTAGATAAGTGTTACCCTTAGAAAACATAGCTGGCAAAAATTTATTTTAAAATATAGATATAGAAGTAGGATGGAGAATGGGACAGCCAGCCATTCAGAACAAGAATGAGTGCTGACTTGGTAATTGGCAAAACAGGAGTTACACAGAATTAATTACAGCTTACATCCAAACATATAGTATATCTATAACAATGATCACTTCTAATTAAGTACCAAGCCAAGGAAAATTGCATTCATCTAACTAATCAACAAACCTCAAGTACATGGTGGGGTGAAGGAAATTTATCTAGGAAAGATGATGTGTGAACAGAGAAGAACATTGTTACAGGCTATAGAAACCTTAACTATCTCTATCCTTAAAATCTTGTCATGTTATAGTAATGCAGAATGAAAAAATCAGGTTTCATTCTAGTTCATTATTTGTGCTCCTTTTCATACCATGAGAAAATAAACCTCACAAAAATAAATCTCTCTTAAGAAGATTATCCATAGATTTGTATTAGTTTAATACCCCAATGGATACTTTTCAGTTCCTACCTTATTAAAACATAATAATTTCTGTTTTATTTAATTCACCTGAGCTTTTTCTCCCATATTTGGTTCTTGGCTCTCCAACCTTTGACTCTTTCTTATTTGTCTAGATTGCATAGCTGAGCTCTACTCCTCTTTTGCTGTTGATAAACCTCCTGGCCTATGAAATCATTAGCATGAATATGTCTGTCATTTACATTTAATATTCATAAAATAGCACTTATCTAGACAACAAGGGTATTTCACCAAGTAAAATTACACTTGGAGAAAACTAATTATTCATTTACATCAAACATTGAAGTTAAGTAATATATTAAAAGATAATTTTATTTATTTATTTATTTATTTTTTATTTATTTATTTTTTTACAAATACTTTATTGTCAAATTAGTTTCCACATAACACTCAGTGCTCTTCCCCATAAGTGTCCTCCTCTATGCCCCTCCCCCCCCACATCC